>NW_017195490.1:0-20437 GCF_001704415.2 Capra hircus
AAATTTCTACGGTGCAAACTAAGTTCAAAAAAGTAAAGGTTCGATAAATGTATTTGGTTTGATAAGGAGGATATTTACCCTGAAATTATGTCTTTTGATGCATAATATTCCTCAGAAAGCTGTAAAGTACAGACTACGTCAAGATAGACACTTAAATCCCAGACTCTAACACTCAGAGATTCTCTGTTGTTCTTGAACAGGGCTGGGTTTGGACTATTTAGAAAGAACTGTCCTTTATTTCCATACAGCAAGGTCTTCAGCAGAGTTTGTTCAGCCAGTGTGAGGCCTCTAATGTGCCTGGCCTGCTGAGTCTGAAGTGCGGCCCTCTGGACACAGCACAGACAATACTCAAAGGACAACTAAGGTTTCACTCACCCAGCATGCTCTTCCACTTCACATGGCATGGGCCACTTAGTCACCTAAACGTCCTTTGGAGAACCAGCCCTTTCCCAGTCTTAGTTCAGGTGGTTTAGGTGGAACCCACCCCAGCCTACTCAAAGGAGGAATGACCTAGGCTTACATCAAATCTGTAGATGCAGTTTCTAGAGTCAGAGTGATTCGTTAAATTAGACCAATAAATGTCAAGTGCACTACGTTTGTTTGCAAAACATGGACAGGAGAAATGGTCTGTATCACTCTGAGTATTTGTAAGTTTTTTAAATGGTGGAGTTCTTTGTTTTTTTAACTTATTTATTTTAATTGAGGCTAATTACAACATTGTAGTGGTATTGCCATACATTGACATGAATCAGCCATGGGTGTACATGTGTTAGAAAGGAAGTTAAGATGATGAGTGGATGGCTTATGGACTTAGTAGGGGGCAGGCAAGCTCTGTGCATCCCTGGACCACAGCCCTTCCCATGCTGCACTCAGGTCATGGATGTCTCTTTCTCCTCCAGCAGATGGTCAGCTCTCTAAGGGAAGGAGATGCATCTCCAGTGTGTTCGGTCATAATAACATAGAGAAGAGCTTAAACCCACATCTGCTCAAGAAATTATTCTGTGGACTCAGCATCATGGAAATGAGGCCCTGATGGTTCTACCACTGGGGACTCTGGTTTCTGGGCTCTACTACCCCTGCTGGTCAATACCACACCCTACAGTCCCCACCTTGTCCTCTTGGTTCCTGCTCTGGGCTGGAACAAGTGGTCTGCTCTGAGTCATCATCTGTGGGTACTGGTGTGGTCACTGGATGATTCTCACACAACCACGCAGAGAACGTCATCAGGCAGATGGAGTGGGGGCGGGGCAAGCTTTCATAGAAAGCCTTTAGGATGAAGCATCACAAAACCCGGAGGGGAACACGAGATCGCTGAGTCCACTGACACTGCGTTTCTCTCCAGGAGGCTGGGGGATCTGCAAGAGAGCCAGGAGGAAGCACCAGCATTTCCATCCTGGGCAGTCTTTCTCGGAAGATGCAGCCACTCCTGCTCCTGGTGGCCTTTCTCCTGACCCCCAGGGCAAAGGCAGGTGAGTGACCATCCCCATCCCAGGGGCCCAACCCCATCCTCCAGGTGGCACAGAGGTCCCGCCTGTTCTGCATGTCCCTGATCCAGCTATCCACCAGGAAGGAACATTCAGAACACCAGCTGCCATCCCACCTCATACCAGGGAGTATGATGCTGGATAAACCGCCAGCAGGAGCGACAGAGCAAAGCCTGCTCTCAAGAGGAGCCAGTGGGTACCAGCCCCTCCTCCAGCCCTCCCTTTGCCCTCTGGAAAGTAGAACTTTCCCAGAAGTGATGGCAGATGGTCCCAACCTGGAGAAAAGAAAATACTAAATTGCCCCTGAAGAGGGCAGAGTGGGTCTGGCCTCTGCTTCTAGTTACCTCAGCATCTGCTTGGCAGACCCTGGAGTTGGTGCCTCTGTGTTTGCTCAATCCCTAAGACCCAAGGCCCTTTACCCAACTCGACTTCCCTTCTCAGGCCCTCAGGGGCTCCTCTCTTTCAAGGATGAAGCCAGTGTTTGGTAGACCTGAACTGCTCTACTTCCCAGAAGCACACCAGCACTGGCCATACCAACAGCCCCATCCAGAGGCCCACTGTGAGCAGGGAGGGTGCAGGAGGGGGCATGGTGACTCCTTCATGCAGCCAACACTCACTCACCAGGCACTTACCAGTCAGGCCCTGGGAAAGAGGCTATGGCGACATCTAGGTCCCTACTCTGAATTCCTATGCTCTGGAAAACAGAGCCATCCTGAATAAAATAGGGTAATGGGGCCCTTAGAAATTCACCTGGAATGAAGCACAGGTGGGGGTGGAATTTTCAGAAGCCTCTAGGACTTGGCTATCCCTAGGACAGGAATGAAAAGTGAAAGTGTTGGTTGCTCAGTCCTGTCTGACTCTTTGCGACCCCAAGGACTGTAGCCCACCAGTCTCCTCCGTCCATGGAATTCTCCAGGCAAGAATACTGGAATGGGTTGCCATTGTCTTCTGCAGGGATCTTCCCAGCCCAGATATGGAACCTGAGTCTCCTGCATTGCAGGCAGATTCTAGCCCACCTCCATTTATGTGTGGGAGACAGATTCGCAGACCCAGACAGCTGCTCTATTCTAGAGGAGGAAGTTGAGCCCCTTCCCAGCCTCCTCCCGCCCCACCAACTCCAGGCCAGGCTGGACTCCCCAGTGCCCAGCAGTTCTGAGCATGAAGCCGATGCCAACAAGGTACACTCAGTGGGGGCACACAAGCAGAACAGCCCTTTTCCTTCAGGGGAGATCATCGGGGGCCATGAAGCCAAGCCCCACTCCCGCCCCTACATGGCCTATCTTCAGTACTGGAATCAGGATGTCCAGAGTCAGTGTGGTGGGTTCCTGGTTCGAGAGGACTTCGTGCTGACAGCCGCTCACTGCCACGGAAGGTGAGGAGCAGCAAGTAGCCGGTACCTTTCTGAACACCCTTGGCAAGGAAGCCCTGCCTTTTTTCTCCAGGAGCAACCAGGCTGTTAGGAACATTGAGCCGGGGGGCTCCTGGGAGGGCAAGAAAGAGGGGGCCAGGAGAGTGAGAGGGTGAGAAAGAGGGAAGGTCACTGCCGGAGGTGTTGCTGAAGTGAGAGAGAATAGACATAGGGTGCGCCTGGATATCAGAATGTAAACTGACGCAACTTCACATGTGTCCTAGGGCTAACTGCCCATGGAGAACAGTTATGCTCTTCACAGTGGCTCCAGAATCTGACCTTGGCTGCCAAGAAACAGACAGTACAGAAAGCTTAGCCCCCAGGGCCCTCCTGGGGCCTGCATTTCCCCTCAGTGGCAGCCTTGCCCTGGAGTCACCTGCCCTCCATGGCTCCAGGGCTGTAAACCCTGTGTTGTGACCCCCATCTCCTGCTCTGGTCTCTGTGAAGCTCAATGAACGTCACCCTGGGGGCCCACAACATCAAACAGCAGGAGAGGACCCAGCAGGTCATCAGGGTGAGAAGAGCCATCTGCCACCCAGACTATAATCCTAAAAACTTCTCCAACGACATCATGTTATTAAAGGTAAACCGCCCTGCTTCTCATGCCCTCCTGAGATCAGCTCGTTTCCCGTCCCAGGACCTCCTACCCCTTTCTCCCCTCCCATCCTGGCCACCTGACCAGTCCCTGTGGCTCAGGAGAGAGGGGAGACACATCAGCATCATTGCCGTGTCCAGGCTTGGGGACCACTGGCTGAGCCAGACTCTTGTCTCTTCCCATCAGCTGGAGAGAAAGGCCAAGCAGACATCAGCTGTGAAGCCCCTTAGGCTGCCCAGGGCCAAGGCCCGGGTGAAGCCAGGCCAGGTGTGCAGCGTGGCCGGCTGGGGGAGGGACTCCACGGGTAGCTACGCTGACACGCTGCAGGAGGTAAAGCTGACCGTGCAGGAGGACCAAAGGTGTGAGGCCTACTTACGCAACTATTATAACCGCGCCAACCAGCTGTGTGTGGGGGACCCAAAGACAAAGAAAGCTACCTTTAAGGTGAGAATCACAGCCTACCTGGCTTGGATCTGGGGAGAAGGGTGTTGGCAGAAGATCTGGGACCTGGAGACCACCTCATCCTCTAGGCTTGGGACCTCTCTCAGGAGTAAAAGGGGGAACAGCAGGAGCTGGGAGGACCTAGAGCCTCTGCAAGCCACGTAAGACCTGCAGTGAATGCCATCCTGGCGCTCCTCCGGAAGGGAGAATCTGCTACGCACTGAGGCTCAGGTGTTAGAAAACCAGGCTTCCTGAGTGGGAGGTGGACCGGTCCAGGTGCCTGCTCAGAGCTGAACCCACCTGCTTACTGATCTCCCCCTCCCTGATCAGTGTCAGCCCTCGCACCTGCTTCCCTGTCCTAAGAGCAGCCTGGAGCCAATAGCCAGCCCTCAGCATCTAGACAGAGAGGGGACAGAGACCTGTGGGCAGAGAAGGAGCTGCCCCCTGGGGGAAGTGAAGCAGGGACAATGTCCAGGTCAGGGCTTGACAGCCGGGGGCCCATAGACCTGCCTTGCCCACTTGTCTCGCACAGGGACGCCTTGCAAAGTGGCCTTCTCAGATAGGGGTATTGAAATGGCAGCGTGGGAGAGATGGCAGGACCAGGAGGAGAGCAGACTCAGTCCTTCCCCTTCTCTGTCCTCAGGGGGACTCCGGAGGCCCTCTCGTGTGTGACAATGTGGCCCAGGGCATTGTCTCTTATGGACAAAAAGATGGATCAACTCCACGGGCCTTCACCAAAGTCTCAAGTTTCCTGCCCTGGATAAAGAAAACCATGAAAAGCCTCTGACTGCAGGAACCAGACCATCTTCCCTGGGGCTAATCCAGAATCACACTGTGGGGTTGGAGGTGCCCATAGCTCAATAAATGTCTCTCAGCAGAGCTCGAAGGGCTGGTTGCTTATTTATTCACTGACTCCTATTCTCAAACGCTCACTGTGTGTTTAGAAAGGCAATGACAGGATTCTGCTGTTTTCTGCTCCTCCTCTCCCCCCTCCCAACATCTCTTCCCCTGAACCCCATGCAAAGCTGTCACCCAGGTCTGCTTCCCCACACCTGTCTTCCAGGGCTGGCCCTCCTGCCAGGGCTGAAACTGAGCACCATCAGGGGAAGACATGAACCTCTCTGGTCCTGGGGCTCAGGGTGTGCTCCTTAGCTCCTTGCTCTGGGTACATGGCAGGGAGGAGTGGATCACACCTTGGGTCCCCGACACCAAGAGCACAGCCTGGGGCTGCAGCTCCAGGACAGAGACCCTCCTACTGTGGAGGAGGGCTACCTGAGCTGACCTTTAACCCCCACAGCCAGGGGAGCTGGCCCAGAGCTGGGCTGGTCTCCTGAGAAGCCCCTCCATCTCACTCAGGCTGAGTGTCCTGCTTTGCCCTCCAAAGAGCCCAGGGCCCCAGCTCTGCCTCCAGTCTCCTCTGCCACCCCTTCTTCTCCATCCCTGCCCACCACTGTGCGTCCTCAGCAGGGCCACCATCTCCTGTCCCCTCCAGACCACACTGATCTCTGCTGACCCCTTCCTCACATCCCTCCCACCCTGCATACCCGAGTCCCGTGGGGTCCCAGCAGGGCCTCACCACTGACATGCCAGCCCAGCTCATGCCTTGGCAGAGAGGGGTCAGAGGGGCCAGGCCTGTGCTGTACTGGGCAAGTCCAGATCGCTGGGCCCCATCTCTCACCTGGGCAGGGCCAGCTCGACCCCTCACATGCAGCCCAGTGTCCCCCATGTGCTCAGGGTCCTCTGGCTCCTGATGGCTCAGTAGCCTGAGTCCCTGTCAGCCTCTCCGTTTAGGTACTGACGGCCTCTGGTCCTCTGGGCCAAGATTCCCTGCTGGTCACCTGGGACCTTTTGAGTTAGAAAGTGATCCTGTCTTTTGTAGGGCTGAATAGTGCATTGGTTTTCATCCACCAACACAAATGCTGATGGAACACCTACTAAGTGCCGGACACTATGGTTGTACAATGGACACAAAACAGGTTCTATCATATCAGTTCAACTGTAACTGACAGTGTCAATATCGTCCAAATTGTCTATATTCCCTCCCTGTCTTGAGTCCATTTGAGGGGCCTACATCTCTGTGGGTAGTCCACAGGGACAAAGATTCGTGTTTATTTTTATTCCTGGTTACACTCACAGGATGTTGTTATGTGTGACTCTCGAACACCAGTCATTTGGTTTCTAGACAAGAAGATACTGCTCTGCTCACTGGAGCATCCTCATCCCCTCGGGGAGGGGGCAGCAGGGAGGGAAGAGATGGAACATGGGCAGCTTTATGTGTTTTACTCTAAAGATAGCAGGCAGGAATGTCCTTGCTCACACTCAGATGGTAGGAACACCCATTTGAAAGGCAATTAGAATCTGACTCTAAACACTCATCCACTGGACGGGCCAGAAGCAGGCTCCCTGTAACGCCTGCCAGCTCCTGCCTGTGCAAACCAAACTGCAGTCAGGGAGGCCCACGAGGTCTGGACAAATGGAGAAGCGCCTCTGCTCTTAGGCCGTCACGGTGGCTGCTGCTCCATTGGGTCCGAGACAACCTAGCCTTTCATCCTGGGGAAGGTCTTGGTTTGGAGAGTGTGTGATTTTTGCTAGGCAAGATCTCCATGTCCTGGTCTCCCCTCACCAGACGCTTCCGTCTGCCATCCCTCCAGGCTCTTGACTGTGGTGCTGAGCTGCCTGGGAGCTGAGCCTGAGTTCTAGCCCTTGGCTGGTGCTGCCCTACCCCCACACACAGCACTGTGCTTCTCTGGGGGATGTGTCAACACTCTGGGATATGGTTACCCTAAACGCAGGCCCTTTCCCCTCTGGCTGTGTGCAAATCACGCAGCAGCACAATCTCCTAGTGACCTGGGGCACCTTTAAAAGGAAGAGCGGTGATGACACAGCTTCTGATTTGGAGCTGAAAAAATCCCAAGATTCACTAGGGACCCAGCTCCTTGATTGAAAATACACAAAAGGAAAACAAACAAAAACGTACTGTTTAAAAAATGAGCCTAGCCACACACATATTCAGCTCAAGTATAACGTTTACTTTGAGGAAATGGTTCTGTTGTTTGGAAAAGTTTAAGAATATTTGCTGTCGACTTGTCCTCCTTCGAGAGATGAGGGAGACAGTCCCAGGAGGGACAGTGAGTACCTGGAGGCCCCACAGAGTTAGGACAGAGCTTGGGCTCAGCAAGGTCCCCTAAGAGCCAGGACAGCAAGAGGACGTCCATGTTTTCTAACCCTGCCCACTGATGACTTCCTGCCATCCCTGGACAAGACAGGAGCCTCTGCTCAGATACCTCCGTCCATGCACAGTTACCCTCTGGGCTCCCATTGTAGCCATCGTCTGGCAAGTACTCAAACAGCTTCTTGGTGAGCTGGTCTGTCTGCTCATGGGCACATGCAGAAAGAGGTGGGTAAGCACCTAAAACATACTGATTTCTTCAAACCTTCTCCATTGAATTATCCCCCAGGTCCCATCTTTAAGGAAACAAATCTTCCCTTGCTTAAATATCTCTGTAATGGAAATAAAACATGACATACAGCCATGAAATTAAAAGACACTTACTCCTTGGAAGGAAAGTTATGACCAACCTAGATAGCATAGTCAAAAGCAGACACATTACTTTGCCAACAAAGATCCGTCTAGCCAAGGCTATGGTTTTTCCAGTGGTCATGTATGGATGTGAGTGTTGGACTGTGAAGAAAGCTGAGTGCCGAAGAATTGATGTTTTTGAACTGTGGTGTTGGAGAAGACTCTTGAGAGTCCCTTGGACTGCAAGGAGATCCAACCAGTCCATCCATCCTAAAGGAGATCAGTCCTGGGTGCTCTTTGGAAGGAGTGATGCTAAAGCTGAAACTCCACCTCATGCGAAGAATTGATTCATTGGAAAAGACCTTGATGCTGGGAGGGATTGGAAGCAGGAGGAGAAGGGGACGACAGAGGATGAGATGGCTGGATGGCATCACCGACTCAATAGACATAAGTTGAGTGAACTCTGGGAGTTGGTGATGGACAGGGAGGCCTGGCGGGCTGCAATTCGTGGGGTCGCAAAGAGTCAGACACGACTGAGCGGCTGAACTGAACTGAAGAGTAAAACATCTCTGTAGATACCGCTAAGGAAATTTCTCTACTCACCAGGGCCTCTCCCATCAATTTTCCTTCTGTCCAGACTCACAAGAGTCAGGTACCAGCCTGACTCTCGTAGGGAATTGACCAGCCAGCTCTGGGGGTGATGGGCCTAAAGGGATTCAAATCTGCGCTGGTTTGTTTTGGGACTGGGCACTGAAACAGGGACGGCTCCGCCTTTCCAGCCCATGACCATGCTGCTGCCAGTACCACCCAAGTTCTAGACTTGCAAAACATCAAGAGTTTATTTCCTATTTCCTATCTTCATATCCCACCCAACACTGCTTTTGGTCAACAAACACCTTGCTCCATGAAAACAATTCAGCGACTATTTCTCTTTTTCCAGAGGCATATTGCTAGACTACATTCCTTCTTCAGTTAGGAGGCTCAGTCCACCTGTGTTACTCAAGTAGGAAAGAAAATCACATCTAAGCATGTAACGGTCAAATTAATGAAAGTCAAAGAGAAAGAGAAGAAGCTGAACATAGGCAGAGAAGAAAAGAAAATATTTCAGAGGAAACAGCAATCACAACTTTCTTGTCAGAAATCAGTTCAGTTCAGTCACTCAGTTGTGTCCAACTCTTTGCAGTCCCATGAACTGCAGCACGCCAGGCCTCCCTGTCCATCACCGACTCCCAGAGTTTACTCAAATTGACATCCATCGAGTCGGTGATGCCATCCAGCCATCTCATCCTCTGTCGTCCCCTTCTCCTCCTGCCCCTAATCCCTCCCAACATCAGGGTCTTTTCCAATGAGTCAACCCTTCACATGAAGTGGCCACAGTATTGGATTTTCAGCTTCAGCATCAGTCCTTCCAATGAACACCCAGGACTGAGCTCCTTTAGGATGGACTGGTTGGATCTCCTCGCAGTCCAAGGGACCCTCACTAACCAACAGTCATTTGCAGGTGTGCCCTAAAAGGACAGGAACGGAGTTTGGCTTCTGTTCCCCAAACGAGAGAATCCCAGGGCCAAAGATTCAGGAGGGCACATTCACAGTCGCAGTACCAGTCCAGCGACCTGGGATTAATAGCAGAAAATGCGCCTATGGGGCTGCAAACCCTCCTCTCCTCTTTTTCAGCCTTGTTTCTGTTATGCCCAGAGTCCGAGTCTCCAAAACTGAGAGAATAAGATGTCCACAGCAATGCAAAAGCATGAAGGGGTTTTATTTCTAGCTCGAGCTAGGTCTCCCGCCACATCCAACACAGTGGAGTGGAGCAAGAGCCCCGAGCCCAGATTTACAGCAGTGATTATAGGTTTAGAACAACGACAGAGAGTTGGCAAGGGCTGATTGGCTACAGGAGTTTCCTGGTATTTACTAATTGGCTATTGGCTGCAGGGGGATGTCTTTTATGTCCTGATAAACTCAAACCAGGTTACGGGGAGTATGCTGATTAGACAAGTCCTGGCATCCGCGGGGATGACCTCACAGGGCAATGACTCAGCCTTTCCCATGAGTCCTACCTTAGTCCCTGAAGCCTATCATGGCGTTTGTTAAGTCCCAGCATTCCCCCCAGTCCTTTGATCATGGAGAGGAATCCTCCTCTTCATTCTGAGACATTGCCTGATATAGTTGTCTCAGCAGCATCACTTGAACTGTACTGATATGTTCTTTTTACAAAGGTCCAAGGTCAAAGAATACATCTGGCAGTTGAATTGAGTCCATTATGAAGCATCCAGGTGATCTTAGCAGGTTGATGTGGGTTAGCACCAGCAGTCCCAGAGTGGAGAAGGAAGGCCACCAACAGAAGAGTCAGGGGGATTCATCTGGGGCTAGCTGGCGGACGAGCTTCATTTTTAGGGGGTTGGTGGGATGCGGTGTCACCTTCCATTCTTTTGGGGCCTTTCTTGTTCCTCTGGGGTGGCACGACGCACGTGGTTGCAGTGCACCCAGGGTCCAATTCTGTCCACCTTTAGGGCAGTGGGGGTGGTAAGGAGAACAACATAGGGGCCCTTCCATCTTGGCTCTAAGGTTTTTGACTGTTGTCTCTTAACCCAGACCCAATCCCCTGGGCCCATATCATGGGACGGGATTGTTCCTTTACTCTGGCCCTCATAAACTTCTCGTATCAGTGACCAGATATGTTTGTACACTTTACTTAAAGCCAGCATCTCTTGTTGGAACATGCATAGCGAGAGAGATGGTTTAGTCTTTCCCTTAAACACTGGACAAATGAGGAGTGGACTTCCATATACAATTTCAAAGGGAGTCAAACCTAGTTTATAGGGGTATTGCGTGCCCGAAAAAGCGCAAAGGGAAGGGGGGTTACCCAGTCCCCGCCAGTCTCTATTGCCAGCTTTGTTAAACTTTCTTTTAGGGTCCGATTCATTCTTTCTACTTGTCCTGAGCTCTGGGGACTGTACTTGCAATGTAGCTTCCATTTGGTCCCCAGGGCTGAGACCAGTCCTTTAACAATTTTGCTCACAAATGCAGGTCCATTATCAGAGCCAATAGATGCCGGCAGCCCAAACCTAGGTATTATCTCTTCTAGAGCTTCTTAGCCACTATTACTGCTGTCTCCTTTTTAGTGGGGTAAGCTTCTACCCACCCAGAAAATGTATCAACCAAAACTAACAGGTAACGATAGCCATACTTGCCTGGCCTTACCTTTGTAAAATCTATCTCCCAGTGCTGTCCCGGCCTTTCCCCCCCGGTATCTTACACCTGTGTGCTGTCCTTTTCCCGGTCTCATCATCTGACAGGCCTTACAGGTGCGGACTATGTCCTGTATGGTTTTCTTTTGTCACGGAAACCGCAGCTGTGCTGCTTGTAGAAGCGTCAAAGTCTTTTTCTCTCCCAAATGGATGGTTTGATGTAAATGGGTACAAAGATGTCTGCCCAGGTTGGCAGGAAGCAGCAGGTTGTCATCCTGGTCCTGATACCATCCGTCCTTGCCCGCAGGGCGGTTGGTGTTATCCTGCATCCAGCTTAAATCGGAGGGGGGTATATGGGGTTTGTGGGGAGAGTCCCCATCCCCGGTGGTGGTAATCCTACAGCCAGCACATGAGCTTGGCAGTATCCAGCAGCCACCTCTCGGGCTGCTGCATCGGCAGCACAGTTGCCTCGGGCCCTGGCATCTTCTCCTTTCTGGTGTCCTGGGACATGTACTATGGATACCGCCCGGGGCAAGTGGACCGCTGCCAAGAGTCTGCGTATTTCAGGTAGGTTCTTAATCTCTTTTCCCTCTGCCGTCAAGAACCCCCGTTCTTTATATGTAGGGCCTTGAATATGCACGGTGCCGAATGCATACCGGCCGTCAGTGTAAATGGTGGTCTTTTTTCCTTTCTCCCTCTCTAGTGCTTGTATCACAGCTATCAATTCTGCTTTTTGGGCAGATGTTCCAGGGGGCAAAGTCTCGGCCCAGACGACCCCCCGCCCAGCATCGTCTACTATGGCTGCCCCCGCTTTTCTCTGCCCATCCTTTATATAACTGCTCCCATCTGTGAACCATATCGGCTCACTGTCCTTTAATGGTATGTCGCTGAGGTCTCTTTGTATGGCGGTTACCTCAGCCAATACTTCAACACAGTCATGGAGAGGCCCATCCTCCTCCAGGATGGGCAAGAGAGTAGCAGGATTTAGAAAACAAGGTGTCTGAATGTGTATCCAGGGAGCATCTAACAGCAGGGCTTGGTAATGGGTTAAGCGAGCGTTAGAAATCCACTTACCCGGTGGCTGTTTGAGGATCCCCTCTATGGCATGGGGAGTGTAGACCAGGAGGCGCTGTCCATAAGTCAACTTGTCAGCGTCATGGACAAGGAGAGCAGCGGCCGGGATGATACGGATACAGGGCGGCCATCCAGCAGCTACCGGGTCCAGCCGTTTAGAGAGGTATATGCCACAGGCCGCCTCCAGGGTCCCCATTGCTCTGTCAGGACTCCCTTTCCCACTCCCTGCTTTTCACCCACAAACAGTTGAAATGGCTTAGCTGGGTCAGGGAGAGCTAGGGCCGGGGCTTCTAGCAATGCCCTCCGGAGTTCCTGAAATGCCCGCCTCATTGGCTCAGTCCAAGTCCAGTTCTTATTTTCTCTACTTCCTTCATATAGAGGCCGGGCCTTTTCAGCAAACCCCAGGATCCATAGCCTGCAGTACCCAACAGTCCCTAAGAACTCCCTCACTTGCCAAGGAGTCGTTGGCTCAGCGATCTGTAAAATAGTCTCTTTCATAGCCTGAGTCAACCATCTTTACCCCTGTTTTATTTTGTACCCCAAGTAAACGACTTCCTGTTTAGCAATTTGGGCCTTCTTTGCACTCGCTCGGTACCCCAACGTCCCCAAAATCTGAAGGAGGTCGCCTGTGGCCTCTAGGCATGCCTCCTTGGTGGTAGCAGCCAGCATGAGGTCATCCACATATTGCAATAGGACAACATCAGGGTGGCTAGTCCTGTACTCACAGAGGTCCTCGCCTAGAGCCTCATTGAACAACGTTGGCGAGTTTTTAAATCCCTGTGGAAGGCGAGTCCAGGTCAGCTGTCCTATAGTTTGACTGTCTTCGTCAGTCCATTCGAATGCAAAGATCTCTTGGCTCTGGAGGGCCAGAGGCAAACTGAAAAAGGCATCTTTAAAGTCCAAGATTGTATACCAGATGTAGTTTGGTGGCAAGCCGCTCAGGAGGGTGTATGGGTTAGGGACAGTGGGATGAATGTCACTCACCCATTTGTTGACTTCACGAAGATCTTGGACGGGTCTAAAGTCCGTTCTCCCGGGCTTCTTCACAGGCAGCAGGGGAGTATTCCATGGGGACCGGCACTTTTTAAGAATCCTTACCTTCAGGAGGCGCTGTATGTGTGGCGTGATTCCTTGCCGGGCCTCCTGACTTCACAGGGGTAGCATTTGCTTTTAATTCAATAATGATGGGAGGTCTTTGTTTTGCCAGTCCTACTCCTGCCGTCTCAGCCCAGGCCAGAGGGTATTTTTGGATCCATTGTAGCATAGCCAGGTCCATAGCTGCAGGGGGTTTTGGTGAATATAGTCTGTATTCATCTCTCAGTGCCAGGGATAAAACATGAATTGGTTGTCCAAGCCCGTCTGTGACTGATATCCCTCCAGAGTCAAAGTGAATTTGCACATTGACTTTGGACAATAAGTCTCTTCCTAATAAAGGGGCCGGACATTCTGGGATCACCAGAAATGAGTGGGACACCCGTTGGGCTCCCAAGTCCACTTTTCGTTTAGTAGTCCAGTAATATCTTTTTGTCCCGGTGGCTCCCTGGACCAAGTTAGTCTTCTTGGACATTGGCCCGAATTTTTGATTGAGGATTGAGTATTGGGCTCCCGTATCCACCATGAAGCCGACCAGTTTCCCCTCCACATTAATAGTTACCCAGGACTCAGGGAGGGGTGCCGGGCCCTGACCCCCTAATCACTATCTTCTCCTGCATATAAAATGTGGGTACCCAAGGGAGACTCTTCTTTTCTTACAGTCCTTTTTTTCAGGTTTCTCTTGGGGCACTCTTTTCCAGTGCCCTTGCTCTTTGTAATAGGTGCATTGGTCTCTCTTTAGGGTCGATCTGGCTGGTTTCTCCCTTCCTTTCGGCTGGGTGTCTCGAGTCTTCCGGGAATCAGGTCCCAGTCTCGTCCCTGCAAAGAACATTTGAGCCAGCTCTTTCTGATTTCTTCGGTTTTCCTTAGCTCTAAATTCCCTTTCCTCCCGTCTAATTCGTTCCTCCCTCTCCTCAGGGGTCCCTCTGTTATTAAACACTTTCTCAGCTGCCCTCACCAGACCCTGTATTGACTGTTCTCCCAGCCTCTCTATCTTCTGTAACTTCCTCCTGATATCTGGAGCTGCCCGATTAACAAAGGCTAGCAAGACTGCTGCGCGTGACTCATCAGCCTGAGGGTCCATGGGCATATACTGCCTGAAAGCCTCCATTAACCTCTCTAAAAAGGCTGCCGGGCTCTCGTTTGGCTCCTGCCTTATCAAGTTTACCTTAGACAAATTCGTTAGTTTCCTGGCGGCTGCCCAGGGGCCAGCCATCAGAGTCTGGTGGTACACTCGGAGACACTCTCTACCTTCAGCGCGTTCAAAATCCCAGTTCGGTCACATCAAAGGAAACCCCTCCTCGATTAGGTGGGGCTGTGTGGTAGGTCTCCCATCCACTCCTGGAACATGTTTTCGTGCTTCCGATAGAATTCACTCCCGTTCCTCTGTGGTGAAGAGCACCTGCAACAGCTGCTGACAATCATCCCAAGTAGGATTGTGGTGAGTAAACAGGATAGAATCTAAGAGATCAATAAGACCTTGGGTTTTTCGGAAAAAGAAGGGGTTTGAGTTTTCCAGTTATATAAATCACTCGTAGGAAACGGCCAGTACTGGTATGTTCGCTCCCCACCGGGATTTGCTGGCCCCACCTGGACAGGGAATGCCCGAACGGTGGATGAAGGAGCCTCCTGGCTTCCGTCCTCAGACAAGTTTCCGCCCCTTTGAGCCCTTCTGCGAGGTCCTTGGGCCGGCCCCCCTTCCCATGGAGGAGCCGAGGGTTCTGGGTCCCTCCTTTGTTCTACAGACGACACCTGCGGTACCTGCGGGGCAAGGGTGGCTGCATATATGGGGGAGGTGAGATTCCAGTGTCTAAGTCAATCAGGCTAGGATATAAAGAGGATTCCTGGAGTATCGGCTGCTTCTTCTGACTCTCCCGATCTTCATGGTCAGTCATTACAGACAAAGGGGTGGAAGAGCTTTGACCCATAATGACAGAGCTCACAAAGAACACACAAAAAAACAAAAATGGTGCCGGCACACAAAGAAAGGCAACAGACAGAAGACAAACAAATATCGGCCGAAAACACAGAACTAGGTCTATCCTGGGTTACTGTTGTCTTGCTTCCCAATGTTATCTCACCGAAGGGCGTCCACTGCCCACCAGGTTCGGAGTCGGGAAAGACATTCCTTCCCAATCCCTCACAGAACCAGCTGCCTTCCAGCGTGAATGCTGGGCCCCGATCTTATGCTGGCTGCCAGTTGCCTTCCAGCGTGCTCACTGGGCCTCAGTCTTACAATGGCTAGGACGACTAATTCACCTCTGATTAGGCCTAACAAGAGCCAGCTGCCTTCCAGTGCGTATGCTGGGCCTCGGCCTTACGCTGGACTTAACCAGACTTAACACCGGTGTTCAGATATCTTTCCTTCTAGTGAGGAAACCCCTTCTACTGGAGAGTGTTATTCTTCCCAGTTAAAGGGATCCCAGATGAGCCCCCAAATGTTATGCCCAGAGTCCGAGTCCCCAAAACAGAGAGAATAAGACGTCCACAGCAATGCAAAAGCATGAAGGGGTTTTATTTCTAGCTCGAGCTAGGACTCCCGCCACATCCAACACAGTGGAGTGGAGCAAGAGCCCCGAGCCCAGATTTACAGCAGTATTTATAGGTTTAGAACAAAGACAGAGAGTTGGCAAGGGCTGATTGGCTACAGAGGTTTCCTGGTATTTACTAATTGGCTATTGGCTGCAAGGGGATATCTTTTACGTCCTGATAAACTCAAACCAGGTTACGGGGAGTATGCTGATTAGACAAGTCCTGGCATCGGTGGGGATGACCTCACTGGGCAATGACTCAACTTTTCCCGAGAGTCCTACTTTAGTCTATGAAGCCTATCATGGCGTTTGTTAGTCCCAACAGTTTCTCGCTTGGATCTACTGTTTACAAACCCTTCCCCCCCAACCCCCGCTTTTTTTAATCTATAGACTTTCCTGAAAGGACCTCACTTAACATACTTTCCAAACTCAAGCTTCCCAAGGAAAAGAGCCAGGAGAATATCAGCATTACACGCTTTGTGTGCAAAGCAGCCTGGAGAGAAGGGCTTTCTTGCATTCTTGTGGGAAAGATAGAAACTCCAATTTCCTTACTTGATAAACAGTTGACTAAACAGTTTCTATAGGTTTAAAGATGGTGTTGATTAGTTTAAAGAAATTTCTCTACACTTTGGTTGTTAACAGTAATCTTTGTTATCAGCAGTGGATATTGTATTTTAACAAATGCTTTTCTGTTTGTTAAGATAATAATATGATTTTCCTCTTAGATGTGCAGCAAATTAATTGATCTACTGGAGAAGGAAATGGCACCCCATCCAGTACTCTTGCCTGGAAATCCCATGGACAGAGGAGCCTGGTAGGCTTGCAGTCCATGGGGTCACTATGAGTCGGACACGACTAAGTGACTTCACTTTCACTTTTCACTTCATACATTAGAGAAGGAAATGGCAACCCACTCCAGTATTCTTGCCTGGAGAATCCAGGGATGGGGAGCCTGGTGGGCTGCCGTCTATGGGGTCGCACAGAGTCGGACATGACTGAAGCAACCGCAGTTGCAGCAGCAAGGTTAAATGAGATCTGTATGAGTGTAAACCTAACAGCGCTCATAATGTATTAACCTTTTCAGATATTGTTAGACTACTTTCAAGAGTTGGTACTTTGGGCAGGATTTTTGTGTCTATGAATCACAAATGAAATTAACTGCAAATTTCCTTTCTTTCTGTGTTCTTTGTATCAAGACTATGGCATTCTTTTCAAGTGAGATGGGAGTTTTTCTGAAAAATTTACAGGTTAAAAGTTTTCTTTCCTTGAATTCCAAAAGAAATGTACAGTAAATATTTCAAGGTCACTTGGAAAATTTTTGGTTGCTGATGTAATTTTCTTTGATAGATCCAGTATTACCTGGAAAGTCTGCAATTTCCTATTGAGTAGGTGTTAGGCAGTGATATTTCTACTTTGTCTAAAATTTCAAATTCATTAACAGAAAGCTTTTCATTACAGTCTTGGCTTGTTTTTCATTACAGTATTGGCTTATCTTTCAATGGTCTGCAGCACTGGTTAAAAAAAATAAATATATATATATATATATATCAGTTCAGTTCAGTTAAGTTCAGCCGCTCAGTCGTGTCCGACTCTTTGCGACCCCATGAATCACAGCATGCCGGCCTCCCTGTCCATCAACAACTCCTAGAGTTCACTCAGACTCACGTCCATCGAGTCAGTGATGCCATCCAGCCATCTCATCCTCTGTCGTCCCCTTCTCCTCCTGCCCCCAATCCCTCCAGAATCAGAGTCTTTTCCAATGAGTCAACTCTTCACATGAGGTGGCCAAAGTATCGGAGTTTCAGCTTTAGCATCATTCCTTCCAAAGAAATCCCAGGGTTGATCTCCTTCAGAATGGACTGGTTGGATCTCCTTGCAGTCCAAGGGACTCTCAAGAGTCTTCTCCAACACCACAGTTCAAAAGCATCAATTCTTCAGTGCTCAGCCTTCTTCATAGTTCAACTCTCACATCCGTACCTGACCACTGGAAAAACCATAGCCTTGACTAGACGGACCTTCCTTAGTCGGCAAAGTAATGTCTCTGCTTTTGAATACGCTGTCTAGGTTGGTCATAACTTTCCTTCCAAGGAGTAAGCGTCTTTTAATTTCATGGCTGCAGTCACCATCTCCAGTGATTTTGGAGCCCCCCAAAAATGAAGTCTGACACTGTTTCCACTGTTTCCCCATCTATTTCCCATGAAGTGATGGGACCGGATGCCATGATCTTCGTTTTCTGAATGTTGAGCTTTAAGCCAAATTTTCACTCTCTTCTCTTACTTTCATCAAGAGGCTTTTTAGTTCCTCTTCACTTTCTGCCATAAGGGTGGTCTCACCTGCCTATATATATACACACACACCCTTTTAAGTTTCTGATAGTAAGTATTTGCACCTCTTTTCTTTTTTCCTGTGATGGTTTTCTGTGGTTACTGTAAATACACTGTATCCATTTCTTTGCTTTTACTTTCAATTTTTTAAACTTGTCGATTGCACAGAACATGTATTTATCCTATATTTTCATAGCTAATCTGATATTCTTTGCTTTTAACTGGGTCAGTGTTTTTATAGTTAAAATAATTGCTGATATACTAGCTTTTAAATCTATTCTTACTTTATGAGTAGTATTTGTACCAACTAGTTTACAGTTTTGTTTTCCCTCTTCTTTATCTTTTCTTGGATAGATTACTCTTTACCTTTCCTTTTTTCCCTTCTGCTAATTTGTAAGTTATTCACTTTTATATTATTCAGTGGTTACATAAAAGTACAGCATGTTTCCTTATCGATGATTAAGTTTAATTAATAGATTTACCCTCCTTCCTGAAAATACAAGTAGCACAGGACTTTTCATCTCATTTATCTTCTCCCAACATTTTTTGCATTTTAATTCTACCCTGTTTTTTATTGCCATTAGAAAGCGTGGTTATCATTATCTAAATAATGTTCATGCTCCTTTAATAGTTTCTAGTTTCAAGACTAGTTCTGTATTTCCTACGTTGTACTGTAATAATTTTTTCTGATATTTCTTCTGGTCAAAGAAGACTAGTTCTATTTTTCCTACATTGTATTCAATAATTTCTTCTGATATTTCCTCTGGTTAACAATGCTGCTGTCTTCAGTCTGTAGGCAAATCGTCCATTTAGCTTTGTATGTTGCTATTTCATTTCCTGGAAGTGGGGCTTAGTCCTTCATCAGACCTGTAAGGACACTCCATATTTCCCTGCTCCCTCAGTTATTCTGAAGTTTGTACTAAAATATGTGCCAGACGATTCCAAACCCCAAGACCCTTCTCAGAGCCATTTCTCCTGGCTCTCATTCACAGTGTCACGCTTTCCGAGTTCTTTGGCATCTTGACTGTGTCCAGCTTATTACATTATAAAAGCACGTGCGTGTTTGGTGGGGTGGTGGAGGCAGTGTAGGAGATGCAGGACTCCCAAGGCTTAGACTAAAAGTATCTTCTTCACAGAGGAATACTAATACATCTGCCTGGCACCTGGAGGCATTTCCCCTGTGAACCACCTGAAAATCAAGACTGCTGCTTGAAACCCAGTAAGACCCTGGGCTATAGATCATTAGGAAAGCGGGCCCTGAGACCCTGGTTATTTTTCCCTCTCTCTCTCTTTCTTTCTTGTTTTGTTTGTTGTTTGTTGTTTGTTTTTCCTGCTTTGCTCAGTACCAAGGCTTTCATGGAGAAGGCAATGGCAGCCCACTACAGTACTCTTGCCTGGAAAATCCCATGGATAGAGGAGCCTGGTAGGCTGCAGTCCATGGGGTCACGAAGAGTCACACACGACTGAGTGAGAGGCCAAATTGCTTAGAAGACAAATACCTTTAGATATCCCAGACTTCACTTTTTTAAAACTGAATTGGAAAACCATAGCTCTAAAATTTCCAAAACTGAATGGTGTTCCTACCTTGATTGGTGTTTCAAGGCTTCCTGAAGCCTGAAATTGCCTCCCTGCCAGTTAAGATTCTAAGACTCACAGAGGAAAGCCACAGGTAAAGAAAGACCACACAGCTTCTGACCTCATGCTCTCTTCCTTGACTTGTTTGGGCTTCCCCTCTGGGACCATCATGCCCTTCCCTCCTGTACCATCTACGCCTCCCCCATACCCTCATTTCCCCCACTAATTCTCTCACCAAACCTCCCTTTCCCCTGAAATTCTCCCCACTCCCTTTTCCTCTGAACTTATCAAAACCTGCCCCTTAAAAATTAAGCCTTCTGAGGAGCCAGAGGCTAACACTGAATTTTTTATCTTCCCTGGACTAAGCTGAACTGTGAGACCAAAAGATTTCCCAAATCAACCAACGATCTTTACAGATTTGCTGAGAAATTTAATATAGACCTTCAAACTTATCAACCTGGTTTCTCTGACTTTATCAGCTACTTCATATGTTTGTGAGACAAGGCCAAGCCCAGCATTGGATGAAAGCTGGTACTTGGAAAAATCCTAGAAGGTCTCTGAAATTGTATTAGTAACTATATATAATAGCCCAACAATTTATTATAGGATCAGGCTAAGGAAATTGTTAGGTAGTTTTGTCAGGCAATTCTTGGGACTTTCCCAAAGCCTGTTGACTAGAACACCGTTCAGCTTCCACACAAAAATCTGAGAATCTCTCAATGATAATTACTATTGGCTTCAGATTATTCTCTTTTTTTAATTCTGATTTTCCTTCAAATATTGATTCCACCTAGGTAACCTTTAAGTCTATATTGAATCGTGGGCTCACTGAGGGCCTTTCCTTTCAAGTAAAAAGGACAGAATTAAACAGAAAACTATGTCCACTCCAGATTCAGTTAATCTGGCAAAGCAGTTCTCTTGTACCCTAGACGAATCACCTAAAAGGAAGAGAACTGAAATTCTTAATCTTCAACCCCAGCAAAGAAAGGCCCCGAAATGAAACCAAACCCTCCTGGTTTCTGCTATTACTGTAAAAAGCCAGGATATTGGAAAGACATTGTTAGGAATTCACTCTGTAAGTGCTTCAGACGCCTGCAGCCCTCTAAGCAGCATTTTCAAATTTCTCCCAGTGCTCAACGACAAGGCTCTGAAGGACTCCGGGAGCTCTTCCCAACCTCCCTCTTCCTCACTTTAGAGAAATATTT
>NW_017195491.1:0-8901 GCF_001704415.2 Capra hircus
GCTTGAAAGTAGAGGCAGTGCAGGGAAAACAGGTTTCCTGGAATGGACTGGGACATCTGGGGGACTTAGGAATGGTGGCACGTCCCTGGAGTTCCTCTCGCCTTTCCTGTGGAGATCGCCTCCCTCTTGAGATGCACGGGAAACACTGGAACTCTTCCCGATCACTGATGGAAAGGATCCCTCCTCTCGAGCTAGGAGGCGGAAACGGGGCTCCTCTGAATTTGGGCGGGACCTCGTGCTCCTCTCGAGTGGAGACGGGTATGGGATCTTCTTGAGTTGCAGCAAGGGTGTGAAGGACCTTTGTAAGTTCCAGAGTTAGGTGTGATTAGCCTTGAGACACCTCAGCGGAAATGGTCCTTATCTCGCCTGGAAGGGAGAACCTCCTGGATTTTCTCGAGTTGTGGCAGTGCTCTCGACTAACGACGGGGACCTCAGGGACCCGCTCTGGTGGCCTCAGGAAAGGCCAGTCCCCATGCAAGTTGCTCGGGGGCCTCTCGGGATTCCTCTCCCTTCGATGCCAGGCCTAAGACCTTGTTTGGAGTCGGTGCCGGAACCTGAGGATTCCTCTCCAGTGCTGACATGGATCCTGGGTACTTCTGGAGTCTCCCCAGGGGAGTCACGTCGTCTCGAGTGCGGGTATGCACGTGCGCTTACCTCCCGAGCTGTAACAGCAGTGTCACGCTTCCCGTCGCGTGGATCAAGGGATCTGTGGCTTTCCCTCGAGGCTTTCCCACGAGGCCTTCCCACAGGGCTGTCCACGTGCCACCGAGGTGTGAGTCGATCCTCGGCTTGAAAGTCGAGGCAGTGCAGGGAAAACAGGTTTCCCTGGAATGGACTGACACATCTGGGGGACTCTGGAATGTGGCACAACCCGGGAGTTCCTCTCGCCTTTCCTGTGGAGAGCGCCTCCACTTGAGGTGTGACGGGAACGCCGGGAATTCTTTCCCGACCACGCAGGGAAAGGATCCCTCCTCTCGAGTTAGGAGGCGGAAACGGGGGCTCCTCTGGATGTGCGGGACTCTCGTGCTTCCTCTCGAGTGTAGTCGGGTATGTCGGGAACTTCTTGAGTTGCAGCAAGGGTGTGAAGGACCCTTTGGAAGTTCCAGAGTTTAGGTGTGATTAGCCTCGAGACGCCTCAGCGGAAATGGGCCTCATCTCGCCTGGAGGGGAGAACCTCCTGGATTTTCTCGAGTTGCGGCAGGTGCTCTCGACTTACGACGGGGACCTCAGGGACCCGCTCTGGTGCCTCAGGCAAGGCCAGTCCCCATGCGAGTTGCTCGGGGGCCTCTCGGATTCCTCTCCAGTGGATGCCGGGCCTAAGATCTTGTGTGGAGTAGGTGCCGGAACCTGAGCATTCCTCTCAAGTGCTGAGATGGATCTTGGGGTACTTCTGGAGTCTCCCCAGGGGAGTCAGTCGTCGTCTCGAGTGGGGGAATGCACGTGCGCTTTCCTCCCGAGCGAAGCAGCAGTGTCACGCTTCCCTTTGCGTGGATCAAGGGATCAGGGGCTTTCCCTCGAGGCTTTCCCACAGGGCTTTCCCACGAGGCTTCCCCACAGGGCTGTCCCACGTGCCACCGTGGTGTGAGTCGATCTCCCTTGAAAGTCGAGGCAGTGCAGGGAAAACAGGTTTCCCTGCAATGGCCTGAGAAATCAGGGGGACTCTGGGAATGGGGCCTGATCCTGGAGTTCCTCTCGTCTTTCCTGTGGAGAGCGCCTCCTCTTGAGATGCGACAGGAATGCTAGGAATTCTTTCCCGACCACGCAGGGAAAGGATCCCTCCTCTCGAGCTAGCAGTCGGAAACGGGGCCACTCTGGAAATGGGCGGGACTCTCATGTTACTCTTGAGTGGAGACCGGTATGTCGGGGAACTTCTTGAGTTGCAGCAAGGGTGTGAAGGACCCTTTGGAAGTTCCAGATGTTAGATGTGATTAGCCTCGAGACGCCTCAGCGGAAATGGGCCTCATTTCGCCTGGAGGGGAGAACCTCCTGGATTTTCTCGAGTTGCGGCAGGTGCTCTCAACTTACGACGGGGACCTCAGGGACCCGCTCTGGAGGCCTCAGGAAAGGCCAGTCCCCATGCGAGTTGCTCGGGGGCCTCTCGGGATTCCTCTCCCTTCGATGCCGGTGCCTAAGATCTTGTGTGGAGTCGGTGCCTGGAACCTGAGGATTCCTCTGCAGTGCTGACATGGATCTTGGTGTACTTCTGGAGTCTCTCAGGGCAGTCAGTCCGCCTACTCCACTGGGGGCATGCACGTGCGCTTTCCTCCCGATCTGTAGGCAGCAGTGTCACGCTTCCCTTCGCATGGATCAAGGGATATGTGGCTTTCCCTCGAGGCTTTCCCACGAGGCTTTCCCACAGGGCTGTCCCACGTGCCACTGTGGTGTGAGTCGATCCTCGGTTTGAAAGTCGAGGCAGTGCAGGGAATAAAGGTTTCCCTGGAATGGACTGAGACATCTGGGGGACTCTGGGAATGGTGGCACGACCCTGGGAGTCCTCTCTATTTTCCTGTGGAGAGCGCCTGCACTTAAGATGCGTTTGGAAACGGCCGTGAATTCTTTTCCGACCATGCAGGGAAAGGATCAATGCTCTCGAGCTATGAGGCGGAAACAGGGCTCCTCTGGATGTGGGTGGGACACTCGTGCTTCCTCCTCGAGTGGAGACGGGTATGTCGGGGGAACTTCTTGAGTTGCAGCAAGGGTGTGAAGGACCCTTTGGAAGTTCCAGATGGTTAGATGTGATTAGCCTGGAGACGCCTAAGCGGAAATGGGCCTCATCTCGCCTGGAGGGGAGAACCTCCTGGATTTTCTCGAGTTGCGGCAGGTGCTCTCGACTTACGACGGGGACCTCAGGGACCCGCTCTGGTGGCCTCAGGAAAGGCCAGTCCCCTTGCGAATTGCTCTGGGGCCTCTCAGGGATTCCTCTCCCGTCTGATGCCGGGGGCTAAGATCTTGTGTGGAGTAGGTACCAGAACCTGAGCATTCCTCTCCAGTGCTGACATGGATCTTGGGGTACTTCTGGAGTCTCCCGAGGGGAGTCAGTCGTCGTCTCGAGTGGGGGAATGCACGTGCGCTTTCCTCCCGAGCTGAAGCAGCAGTGTCACGCTTCTCTTTGCGTGGATCAAGGGATCAGGGGCTTTCCCTCGAGGCTTTCCAACGAGGTTTTCCCACGAAGGCTTTCCCACAGGGCTGTCCCACGTGCCACCGTGGTGTGAGTCGATCTCGGCTTGAAAGTCGAGGCAGTACAGGGAAAAACAGGATTCCCTGGAATGGACTGAGACATCTGGGGGACTCTGGGAATGGTGGCACGACCCTGGAGTTCCTCTCGCCTTTCCTGTGGAATGCGCCTCCTCTTGAGATGCGACGGGAACGCCGGGAATTCTTTCCCGAGCACGCAGGGAAAGGATCCCTCCTCTCGAGCTAGGAGGCGGAAACGGGGCTCCTCTGGATGTGGGCGGGACTCTCGTGCTTCCTCTCGAGTGGAGACGGGTATGTCGGGGATCTTCTTGAGTTGTAGCATGGGTTTTGAAGGACCATTTGGAAGTTCCAGAGGTTAGGTGTGATTAGCCTCGAGACACCTCTGCGGAAATGGGCCTCAACTCGCCTTTAGGGGAGAACCACCTGGATTTTCTCGAGTTGCGGCAGGTGCTCTCGACTTACGTCGGGAACCTCAGGGACCCGCTCTGGTGGCCTCAGGAAAGGCCAGTACCCATGCGAGTTGCTGGGCGCCTCTCGGGATTCCTCTCCAGTCGATGCTGGGGCCTAAGACCTTGGGTGTAGTCGGTGCTGGAACCTGAGGTTTCCTCTTCAGTGCAGACATGGATCTTGGGTTACTTCTGGAGGCTCTCCAGGGGAGTCAATCCTCGTCTCGAGTCGGGGCATGCACGAGCGCTTTCCTTCCGAGCTGCAGCAGCAGTGTGGCGCTTCCCTTCGCGTGGATCAACGGATCTGTGGCTTTCCCTCGTGGCTTTCCCACGAGGTTTTCCCACGAGTCTTTCCCACAGGGCTGTCCCACGTGCCACCGTGGTGTGAGTCGATCCTCGGCTTGAAAGTCGAGGCAGTGCAGGGGAAACAGGTTTCCCTGGAATGGACTAGACATCTGCGGGATCTGGGAATGGTGGCACGACCCAGGAGTTCCTCTCGCCTTTCCGGTTGGAGAGCGCCTCCTCTTGAGATGCGACGGGAACGCCGTGAATTCTTTTCCGACCATGCAGGGAAAGGATCAATGCTCTCGAGCTATGAGGCGGAAACAGGGCTCCTCTGGACGTGGGTGGACACTCGTGCTTCCTCTCGAGTGGAGACGGGTATGTCGGGGAACTTCTTGAGTTGCAGCAAGGGTGTGAAGGACCCTTTGGAAGTTCCAGAGGTTAGGTGTGATTAGCCTCGAGACACCTCAGCGGAAATGGGCCTCATCTCGCCTGGAGGGGAGAACCTCCTGGATTTTCTCGAGTTGCGGCAGGTGCTCTCGACTTACGACGGGGACCTCAGGGACCCGCTCTGGTGGCCTCAGAAAGGCCAGTCCCCATGCGAGTTGCTCTCGGGCCTCTCGGGATTCCTCTCCCGTCGATGCGGGGCAAAGATCTTGTGTGGAGTAGGTGCCAGAACCTGAGCATTCCTCTCCAGTGCTGACATGGATCTTGGGGTACTTCTGGAGTCTCCCACGGGAGTCAGCCGTCGTCTCGAGTGGGGGAATGCACGTGCGCTTTCCTCCCGAGCTGAAGCAGCAGTGTCACGCTTCCCTTTGCGTGGATCAAGGGATCAGGGGTTTCCCTCGAGGCTTTCCAACGAGGCTTTCCCACGAGGCTTTCCCACAGGGCTGTCCCACGTGCCACCGTGGTGTGAGTCGATCCTCGGCTTGAAAGTCGAGGCAGTGCAGGGGAAACAGGTTTCCCTGGAATGGACTAGACATCTGCGGGATCTGGGAATGGTGGCACGACCCAGGAGTTCCTCTCGCCTTTCCGGTTGAGAGCGCCTCCTCTTGAGATGCGACGGGAACGCCGGGAATTCTTTCCCGAGCACGCAGGGAAAGGATCCCTCCTCTCGAGCTAGGAGGCTGAAACGGGGCTCCTCTGGATGTGGGCGGGACTCTCGTGCTTCCTCTCGAGTGGAGACGGGTATGTCGGGGAACTTCTTGAGTTGCAGCAAGGGTGTGAAGGACCCTTTGGAAGTTCCAGATGTTAGATGTGATTAGCCTGGAGACGCCTAAGCGGAAATGGGCCTCATCTCGCCTGGAGGGGAGAACCTCCTGGATTTTCTCGAGTTGCGGCAGGTGCTCTCGACTTACGACGGGGACCTCAGGGACCCGCTCTGGTGGCCTCAGGAAAGGCCAGTCCCCTTGCGAATTGCTCGGGGCCTCTCAGGATTCCTCTCCCGTCTATGCCGGGGCTAAGATCTTGTGTGGAGTAGGTGCCGGAACCTGAGCATTCCTCTCCAGTGCTGACATGGATCTTGCGGTACTTCTGGAGTCTCCCGAGGGGAGTCAGTCGTCGTCTCGAGTGGGGGAATGCACGTGCGCTTTCCTCCCGAGCTGAAGCAGCAGTGTCACGCTTCTCTTTGCGTGGATCAAGGGATCAGGGGCTTTCCCTCGAGGCTTTCCAACGAGGTTTTCCCACGAGGCTTTCCCACAGGGCTGTCCCACGTGCCACCGTGGTGTGAGTCGATCCTCGGCTTGAAAGTCGAGGCAGTACAGGGAAAAACAGGATTCCCTGGAATGGACTGAGACATCTGGGGGACTCTGGGAATGGTGGCACGACCCTGGAGTTCCTCTCGCCTTTCCTGTGGAATGCGCCTCCTCTTGAGATGCGACGGGAACGCCGGGAATTCTTTCCCGACCACGCAGGGAAAGGATCCCTCCTCTCGAGCTAGGAGGCTTGAAACGGGGCTCCTCTGGATGTGGGCGGGACTCTCGTGCTTCCTCTCGAGTGGAGACGGGTATGTCGGGGATCTTCTTGAGTTGCAGCATGGTTTGAAGGACCATTTGGAAGTTCCAGAGGTTAGGTGTGATTAGCCTCGGAGACGCCTCCATGCGGAAATGGGCCTCATCTCGCCTGGAGGGGAGAACCTCCTGGATGTTCTCGAGTTGCGGCAGGTGCTCTCGACTTACGCGGACGGGGACCTCGAGGGACCGTCGCCTCGAGCGCATCTGCGTGCGCTTTCCTGCAGGCACAGAGCGGGTCCCTGAGGTCCTCCAGTCGTAAGTTCGAGGCACCTGCCGCAACTCGAGAACATCCAGGAGGTTCTCCCCTCCAGGCGAGATGAGGCCCATTTCCGCTGGAGGCGTCTCGAGGCTAATCACACCTAACCTCTGGAACTTCCAAATGGTCCTTCAAACCTATGGCTGCAACTCAAGAAGATCCCCGACATACCCGTCTCCACTCGAGAGGAAGCACGAGAGTCCCGCCCACATCCAGAGGAGCCCCGTTTCAGCCTCCTAGCTCGAGAGGAGGGATCCTTTCCCTGCGTGGTCGGGAAAGAATTCCCGGCGTTCCCGTCGCATCTCAAGAGGAGGCGCATTCCACAGGAAAGGCGAGAGGAACTCCAGGGTCGTGCCACCATTCCCAGAGTCCCCAGATGTCTCAGTCCATTCCAGGGAATCCTGTTTTTCCTGTACTGCCTCGACTTTCAAGCCGAGGATCGACTCACACCACGGTGGCACGTGGGACAGCCCTGTGGGAAAGCCTCGTGGGAAAACCTCGTTGGAAAGCCTCGAGGGAAAGCCCCTGATCCCTTGATCCACGCAAAGAGAAGCGTGACACTGCTGCTTCAGCTCGGGAGGAAAGCGCACGTGCATTCCCCCACTCGAGACGACGACTGACTCCCCTCGGGAGACTCCAGAAGTACCCAAGATCCATGTCAGCACTGGAGAGGAATGCTCAGGTTCCGGCACCTACTCCACACAAGATCTTAGCCCCGGCATAGACGGGAGAGGAATCCTGAGAGGCCCCCGAGCAATTCGCAAGGGGACTGGCCTTTCCTGAGGCCACCAGAGCGGGTCCCTGAGGTCCCCGTCGTAAGTCGAGAGCACCTGCCGCAACTCGAGAAAATCCAGGAGGTTCTCCCCTCCAGGCGAGATGAGGCCCATTTCCGCTTAGGCGTCTCCAGGCTAATCACATCTAACATCTGGAACTTCCAAAGGGTCCTTCACACCCTTGCTGCAACTCAAGAAGTTCCCCGACATACCCGTCTCCACTCGAGAGGAAGCACGAGAGTCCCGCCCACATCCAGAGGAGCCCCGTTTCAGCCTCCTAGCTCGAGAGGAGGGATCCTTTCCCTGCGTGCTCGGGAAAGAATTCCCGGCGTTCCCGTCGCATCTCAAGAGGAGGCGCTCTCAACCGGAAAGGCGAGAGGAACTCCTGGGTCGTGCCACCATTCCCAGATCCCGCAGATGTCTAGTCCATTCCAGGGAAACCTGTTTCCCCTGCACTGCCTCGACTTTCAAGCCGAGGATCGACTCACACCACGGTGGCACGTGGGACAGCCCTGTGGGAAAGCCTCGTGGGAAAGCCTCGTTGGGAAAGCCTCGAGGGAAAACCCCTGATCCCTTGATCCACGCAAAGGGAAGCGTGACACTGCTGCTTCAGCTCGGGAGGAAAGCGCACGTGCATTCCCCCACTCGAGACGACGGCTGACTCCCGGTGGGGAGACTCCAGAAGTACCCCAAGATCCATGTCAGCACTGGAGAGGAATGCTCAGGTTCTGGCACCTACTCCACACAAGATCTTTGCCCCGGCATCGACGGGAGAGGAATCCCGAGAGGCCCGAGAGCAACTCGCATGGGGACTGGCCTTTCTGAGGCCACCAGAGCGGGTCCCTGAGGTCCCCGTCGTAAGTCGAGAGCACCTGCCGCAACTCGAGAAAATCCAGGAGGTTCTCCCCTCCAGGCGAGATGAGGCCCATTTCCGCTGACGTCTCGAGGCTAATCACACCTAACCTCTGGAACTTCAAAGGGTCCTTCACACCCTTGCTGCAACTCAAGAAGTTCCCCGACATACCCGTCTCACTCGAGAGGAAGCACGAGTGTCCCACCCACATCCAGAGGAGCCCTGTTTCCGCCTCATAGCTCGAGAGCATTGATCCTTTCCCTGCATGGTCGGAAAAGAATTCACGGCGTTCCCGTTCGCATCTCAAGAGGAGCGCTCTCACCGGAAAGGCGAGAGGAACTCCAGGGTCGTGCCACCATTCCCAGAGTCCCAGATGTCTAGTCCATTCCAGGAAAACCTGTTTCCCCTGCACTGCCTCGACTTTCAGCCGAGGATCGACTCACACCACGGTGGCACGTGGGACAGCCCTGTGGGAAAGACTCGTGGGAAAACCTCGTGGGAAAGCACGAGGGAAAGCCACAGATCCCTTGATCCACGCGAAGGGAAGCGCCACACTGCTGCTCAGCTCGGAAGGAAAGCGCTCGTGCATGCCCCGACTCGAGACGAGGATTGACTCCCCTGGGAGACTCCAGAAGTAACCCAAGAATCCATGTCAGCACTGAAGAGGAAACCTCAGGTTCCGGCACCGACTACACCCAAGGTCTTAGCCCCCCATCGACTGGAGAGGAATCCCGAGAGGCCCCAAGCAACTCGCATGGGACTGGCCTTTCCTGAGGCCACCAGAGCGGTCCCTGAGGTCCCGACGTAAGTCGAGAGCACCTGCCAACTCGAGAAAATCCAGGTGGTTCTCCCCTAAAGGCGAGATGAGGCCCATTTCCGCAGAGGGTCTCGAGGCTAATCACACCTAACCTCTGGAACTTCCAAATGGTCCTTCACAACCCTGCTGCAACTCAAGAAGATTCCCCGACATACCCGTCTCCACTCGAGAGGAAGCACGAGAGTCCCGCCCACATCCAGAGGAGCCCCGTTTCCGCCTCCTAGCTCGAGAGGAGGGATCCTTTCCTGCGTGCTCGGGAAAGATTCC
>NW_017195492.1:0-8900 GCF_001704415.2 Capra hircus
ACTCCACACAAGGTCTTAGGCCACAGCAATCAACGGGAGAGGAATCCGGAGAGGCCCCCCGAGCAGCTCGCATGGGGACTGGCCTTTCTGAGGCCACGCAGAGCGGGTCCATGAGTTTCCCGTTGTAAGTCGAGAGCACCTTCGCCAACTCGAGAAAATCCAGGAGGTTCTCCCTCCAGGCGAGATGAGGCCGATTTCCGCTGAGGCGTCTCGAGGCTAATCACATCTAACGTCTGGAACATACAAAGGGCCCTTCACACCCTTGCTGCAACTCAAGAAGTTGCCCGACATACCCGTCTCCACTCGAGAGGAAGCACGAGAGTCCGCCCACATCCAGAGGAGCCCCGTTTCCGCCTCCTAGCTCGAGAGGTGGGATACTTTCCCTGCGTGGTCGGGAAAGAATTCCCGGCGTTCCATTGCATCTCAAGAGGAGGCGCTCTCCACAGGAAAGGCGAGAAGAACTCCAGGGTCGTGCCACATTTCCAGAGTCGCCCAGATGTCTCAGTCCATTAAGGCAAAACTGTTTTTCCTGCACTGCCTCGACATTCAAGCCGAGGATCGACTCACACCACGGTGGCACGTGGGACAGCCCTGTGGGAAAGCCTCGTGGGAAAGCCACAGATCCCTTGATCCACACGAAGGGAAGCGTGACACTGCTGCTACTGCTCGGGAGGAAAGCGCTAGTGCGGCCCCCAATCGAGACGAGGACTGACTCCCTGGGGAGACTCCAGAAGTACCCCATTATCCATGTAAGCACTGGTGAGGAATCCTCAGGTTCGGAAGCGACTCCTCACAAGATCTTATTCCCGGCATCGACGGGAGAGGAATCCCGAGAGGCCCCGAGCAACTCGCATGGGGACTGGCCTTTCCTGAGGCCACCAGAGAGCGGGTCCCTGAGGTCCCTGTCGTAAGTCGAGAGCACCTGCGGCAACTCGAGAAAATCCAGGAGTTTTCTCCCTCCAGGCGAGATGAGGCCCATTTCCGCTGAGGCGTCTCGAGGCTAATCACATCTAACATCGGGAAATTCCAAAGGGTCCTTCACACCTTGCTGCAACTCAAGAAGTTCCCGACATACCGTCTCCACTGGAGAGGAAGCACGAGAGTCCCGCCCACATCCAGAGTAGCCCCGTTTCCGCCTCATAGCTCGAGAGTAGGGATCCTTTCCCTGCGTGGTGGGGAAAGAATTCCCCCGTTCCGGTCGCATCTCAAGTGGAGGCGCTCTCGACAGGAAAGGCTAGAGGAACTCCAGGGTCGTGCCACCATTCCCAGAGTCCCCCAGATGTCTCAGTCCATTCCAGGGAAACCTGTTTTCCCTGCACTGCCTCGACTTTCAAGCCGAGGATCCAGTCACACCACGGTGGGACGTGGACAGCGCTGTGGGAAAGAGCCTCGTGGGAAAGCCTCCTGGGAAAGCTCGAGGAAAAGCCTCAGATCACTTGATCCACGCGAAGGGAAGCGCGACACTGCTGCTACAGCTCGGGAGGAAAGCGGCACTTTCATGCCCCCACTCGAGACGAGGACTGACTCCCTGGGGAGACTCCAGAAGTACCAAGATCCATGTCAGCAATGAGAGGAATCCTCAGGTTCGGGCACCGACTCCACTCGAGGTCTTAGGCCCGGCATCGACTGGAGAGGAACACCGATAGGCTCCGAGCACTCGCATGGGGACTGGCCTTTCCCGAGGCCACCAGAGCGGGTCCGCTGAGGTTCCCCGTCGTAAGTCGAGGAGCACCGTGCCGCCACTCGAGAAAATGCAGGAGGTTCTATCCCTCCCAGGCGAGATGAGGCCCATTGTCCGCTGAGGTGCGTCTGGAGGCCTAATCACATCTAACATCTGGAACTTCCAAAGGGTCCTTCACACCCTTGCTGCAACTCAAGAAGTTTCCCGACATACCCGTCTCCACTCGAGAGGAAGCACGAGAGTCCCGCCCACATCCAGAGGAGACCCCGTTTCCGACTCCTAGCTCGAGAGGAGGCATCCTTTCCCTGCGTGGTGGGAAAGAATTGCCCGGCGTTACCGTCGCATCTCAAGAGGAGGCGCTCTCTCCACAGGAAAGCGCGAGAGGAACTCCCAGGGTCGTGCCACCATTCCCAGCGTCCCCCAGATGTCTCACGTCCATTCCAGGGAAACCTGTTTTCCCTGCACTGCCTCGACTTTGAAGCCGAGGATCCACTCACACCACGGTGGCACGTGGGACTGCCCAGTGGGTAAACGTCGTGGGAAAGCCTCGTGGCAAAGCTCCCAAGGAAAGCCACAGATTCCTGGATTCACGACGAAGGGAAGAGTGACACTGGCTGCTAACAACTCGGGAGGAAATTGCGACATTGCATGCGCCCCAATACGATATGAGGACTGACTCACCTGGGAGACTCCAGAAGTAACCCCCAAGATCCATGTAAGCACTGTAGAGGTATTCTCAGGTTCCGGCACCCGACTCCACACAAGGTCTTAGGCGGCCGGCATCGACGGGGAGAGGAATCCCGAGAGGCCTCCCGAGCAACTCGCATGTGAGACCTGACCTTTCCTGAGGCCACCAGAGCGGGTCCCTGAGGGTCCCCATCTGTAAGTCCACAGTACCTTCCGCAACTCGAGAAAATCCAGGAGGTTCTCCCCTTCAGGCGACATGAGGTACATTTGTGCTGAGGCGTCGCGAGGATAATCACACCTAACCTCTGGAACTTCCAATAGGGTCCTTCACACCCTTGCTGCAACTCAAGAAGTTCCTCGACATACCCGTTTCCACTCGAGAGAAAGCCACGAGAGTCCCGACCACATCCACAGGAGCCCCGTTTCTGCCTCATAGTTCCAGAGGAGGGATCCTTTCCCTGACGTGGTCGAGTAAGTATTTCCCAGGCGTTCCCTGGCGTCGCATCTCAAGGGGAGGTGCTCTCCACAGGAAAGGCGAGAGGAACTCCAGGGTCGTGCCACCATTCCAGAGTCCCCCAGATGCTCAGTCCATTCCAGGAAAACCAGTTTTCCCTGCACTGCCGTCGACATTCAAGCCGAGGATCGACTCATACAATGGTGGCACGTGGGACAGCCCTGTGGGAAAGCCTCGTGGAAAATCCTCGTGGGAAAGCCTCGAGGGAAAGCCCCTGATCCCTTGATCCCCGAGAAGGGAAGCGTGACACTCCTGCTACAGCTCAGGAGCGCACGTGCATGCCCCCACTCGAGACGAGGACTGACTCCCCTGGGGAGACTCCAGAAGTACCTCAAGATCCATGTCAGCACTGGAGAGGAACCCTCAGGTTCTGACACCAACTCCACACATGGTCTTACGCCCCGGCATCGATGGGAGAGGAATCCCGAGAGGCCCCTGAGCAACTCGCATGGGGATTGGCCTTTCCTGAGGCCACCAGAGCAGGTCCCTGAGGTCCCCGTCGTAAGTCGAGAGCACCTGCCACAACTCGAGAAAATCCAGGAGGTTCTCCCCTCCAGGCGAGATGAGGCCCATTTCCTCTGAGGCGTCTCGAGGCTAATCACACCTAACATCTGGAACTTCCAAAGGGTCCTTCACACCCTTGCTGCAACTCAAGAAGTTGCCCGACATACCCGTCTCTACTCGAAAGGAAGCACGAGAGTCCCGCCCACTTCCAGAGGAGCCCCGTTTCCGCCTCCTTGCTCGAGAGACAGGTTCCTTTCGCTGCGTGGTCGGGAAAGAATTCCCGGCGTTCCTGTGGCATCTCAAGAGGAGGCACTCTCCACAGGAAAGGCGAGAGGAACTCCAGGTCGTGCCACCATTCCCAGAGTCCTCCAGATGTCTCAGTCCATTCCAGGGAAACTTGTTTTCCCTGCACTGCCTCGACTTTCAAGCCGAGGATCGACTCACACCACGGTGGCACGTGGGACAGTCCTGTTGGGAAAGCCTCAAGGGAAAGCCCCTGATGCCTTAGATCCAAGCGAAGGGAAGCGTGACACTGCTGCTACAGCTCGGGAGGAAAGAGCACGTGCATGTCCCCACTCGAGACGAGGACTGACTCCCCTGGGGAGACTCCAGAAGTACCCCAAGATCCATGTCAGCACTGGAGAGGAATCCACAGGTTTCGGCACCGACTCCACTCAAGGTCTTAGGCCCCGGCATCGAGGGGAGAGGAATCCCGAGAGGCCCCTGAGCAACTCGCATGGGGACTGGCCTCTCCTGAGGCAACCAGAGCGGGTCTCTGAGGTCCCCATCGTAAGTCGAAAGCACCTGCCGCAACTAGAGAAAGTCCAGGAGGTTCTCCCCTCCAGGCGAGATGAGGCCCATTTCCGCTGAGGCGTCTCAAGGCTAATCACATCTAACGTCTGGAACTTCCAAAGCGTCCTTCACACCCTTGCTGCAACTCAAGAAGTTCCCCGACATACCGGTCTCCTCTCGAGAAAAAGCAAGAGAGTCCCGGCCACATCCAGAGGAGCCCCGTTTCCGCCTCCTAGCTCGAGAGGAGGGATCCTTTCCCTGCGAGGTGGGGAAAGAATTCCCCGCGTTCCCGTCGCATCTCAAGAGGAGGCGCTCTCCACAGGAAAGGCGAGAGGAACTCCAGGGTCATGCCACCATTCCCAGAGTCGCCTTGATGTCTCAGTCCATTCCAGGGAAACCTGTTTTCCCTGCACTGCCTCGACTTTCCAAGCCGAGGATCGACTCACACCACGGTGGCACGTGGGACAGCCCTGTGGGAAAGCCTCGTGGGAAAGCCTCGTGGGAAAGCCTCCAAGGAAAGCCACAGATTCCTGGATCCACGCGAAGGGAAGAGTGACACTGCTGCTACAGCTCGGGAGGAAATTGCACATGCATGCCCCCAATAGATATGAGGACTGACTCACCTGGGAGACTCCAGAAGTACCCCAAGATCCATGTAAGCACTGTAGAGGTATTCTCAGGTTCCGGCACCGACTCCACACAAGGTCTTAAGCGCCGGCATCGACGGGAGAGGAATCCCGAGAGGCCCCCGAGCAACTCGCATGGAGCCTGACCTTTCCTGAGGCCACCAGAGCGGGTCCCTGAGGTCCCCATCTTAAGTCCACAGCACCTTCCGCAACTAGAGAAAATCCAGGAGGTTCTCCCCTCCAGGCGAGATGAGGCCCATTTCCGCTGAGCCGTTTTGAGGCTAATCACATCTAACATCTGGAACTTCCAAAGGGTCCTTCACACCCTTGCTGCAACTCAAGAAGTTCCCCGACATACCCGTCTCCACTCGAGAGGAAGCACGAGAGTCAGGCCCACATCCAGAAGAGCCCCATTTCCGCCTCCTATCCCGAGAGGAGGGATCCTTTCCCTGCGTGGTCGGAAAACAATTCCCGGTGTTCCCATCGCATCTCAAGAGGAGGCACTCTCCACGGGAAAGGCGAGAGGAACTCCAGGGTCGTGCCACCATTCCCTGAGTCCCCCAGATGTCTCAGTCTATTCCAGGGAAACCTGTTTTCCCTGCACTGCCTCGACTTTCAAGCCGAGGATCGACTCACACCACGGTGGCACGTGGGACAGCCCTGTGGGAAAGCCTCTTGGGAAAGCCACAGTAACCTTGATCCACGCGAAGGGAAGCGTGACACTGCTGCTACAGCTCGGGAGGAAAGCTCACGTGCATGCCCCCACTCGAGACGAGGACTGACTCCACTGGGGAGACTCCAGGAGTTCGCCAAGATACATGTCGGCACTGCAGAGGAATCCTCAGTTTCCAGCACCGACTCCACACAAGGCTTAGGCCCCGGCATTAACGGGAGAGGAATCCCAAGAGGCCCCCGAGCAACTCGCATGGGGACTGGCCTTTCCTGAGGCGACCAGAGCGGGTCCCTGAGGTCCCCGTCGTTAGTCGAGAGCACCTGCCACAACTCCAGAAAATCCAGGAGGTTCTCCCCTCCAGGCGAGATGAGGCCCATTTCCGCTGAGGTGTCTCGAGGCTAATCACACCTAAACTCTGGAACTTCCAAAGGTTCCTTCACACCCTTGCTTCAACTCAAGAAGTTCCCCGACATACCCGTTGCCACTCGAAGAGGAAGCACGAGAGTCCCACCCACATCCAGAGCAGTCCCGCTTCCGCCTCCTAGCTCGAGAGGAGGGATCCTTTCCCTGCGTGGTCGGGACAGAATTCCCGGCGTTCCCGTCGCATCTCAAGAGGAGTCGCTTTCCACAGGAAAGGCGAGAGGAACTTCAGAGTCGTACCACCATTCTCAGAGTCCCCCAGATGTCTCCGTTCCATTCCAGGGAAACCTGTTTTCCCTGCACTGCCTCGACTTTCAAGCCGAGGATCGACTCACACCACGGTGGCACGTGGGACAGCCCTGTGGGAAAGCCTCGTGGGAAAGCCACAGATCCCTTGATCCACGCGAAGGGAAGCGTGACACTGCTGCTACAGCTCGGGAGGAAATCGCATGTGCATGCCCCCACTCGAGACGAGGACTGACTCCCCTGGGGAGACTCCAGAAGTACCCCAAGATCCATGTCAGCACTGGAGAGGAATCCTCAGGTTCCGACACCGACTCTACACAATGTCTTAGGCCCCGGCATCGATGGGAGGGATATCCCGAGAGGCCCCGAGCAACTCGCATGGGGACTGGCCTTTCCTGAGACCACCAGAGCGGGTCCCTGAGGTCCCGTCGTAAGTCGAGATCACCTGCCGCAACTCGAGAAAATACATGAGGTTCCACCCTCCAGGCGAGATGAGGCCCATTTCCGCTGAGGCGTCTCGAGGCTAATCACATCTACCCTCTGGAACTTCCAAAGGGTCCTTCACACCCTTGCTGCAACTCAAGAAGTTCCCCGACATACCCGATTCCACTCGAGAGGAAGCACGAGAGTTCCGCCCACATCCAGAGGAGCTCCGTTTCCGCCTCCTTGCTCGAGAGACGGGTTCCTTTCGCTGCGTGGTCGGGAAAGAATTCCCGGCGTTCCTGTCGCATCTCAAGTGGAGGCACTCTCCACAGGAAAGGCGAGAGGAACTCCAGGTTCGTGCCACCATTCCCAGCGTCCCCCAGATGTCTCACTCCATTCCAGGGAAACCTGTTTTCCCTGCACTGCCTCGACTTTGAAGCCGAGGATCCACTCACACCACGGTGGCACGTGGGACTGCCCTGTGGGAAAGCCTCGTGGGAAAGCCTCGTGGGAAAGCCTCGAGGGAATGCCACAGATCCCTTGATCCACGAGAAGGGTAGCGTGACACTGCTGCTACAGCTAGGGAGGAAAGCGCACGTGCATGCCCCCACTCGAGACGAGGACTGACTCCCCTGGGGAGACTCCAGAAATACCCCAAGATGCATGTCAGCACTGGAGAGGAAACCTCAGGTTCAGGCACCGACTTCACACAAGATCTTAGGCCCAGGCATCTAAGGGAGAGGAGTCCTGAGAGGCCCCCGAGCAACTCGCATGGGGACTGGCCTTTCCTGAGGCCACCAGAGCGGGTCCCTGAGGTCCCCGTCGTAAGTCGAGAGCACCTGCCTCAACTCGAGAAAATCCAGGAGGTTCTCCCCTCCAGGCGAGATGAAGACCATTTCCGCTGAGGCTTCTCGAGGCTAATCACACCTAACCTCTGGAACTTCCAAAGGGTCCTTCACACCCTTGCTGCAACTCAAGAAGTTCCCCGACTTACCCGGCTCCACTCGAAAGGAAGCACGAGAGTCCCGCCCACATCCAGAGGAGACCCGTTTCTGCCTCCTAGCTCGAGAGGAGGGATCCTTTCCCTGCGTGGTCGGGAAAGAATTCCCGGCGTTCCGTCGCATCTCAAGAGGAGGCGCTCTCCACAGGAAAGGCGAGAGGAACTCCAGGGTCGTGCCACCATTCCCAGAGTCCCCCAAATGCTCAGTCCATAACAGGGAAACCAGTTTCCCAGCAACTGCCTCGACTTTCAAGCCAAGGACGACTCACAACACGGTGGCACGTGGAGACAGCCCAGTGGGTAAACGTCGTGGGAAAGCCTCGTGGCAAAGCCTCGTGGGAAAGCCTCCACGGAAAGCCACAGATTCCTGGATCCACGCGAAGGGAAGCGTGACACTGCTGCTACAGCTCGGGAGGAAATTGGCACGTACATGCATCCACTAGGACGAGGACTGACTAACCGGTGAGACTCCAGAAGTACCCAAGGTCCATGTAAGCACTGGAGAGGTTTTCTCAGGTTTCAGGCACCGACTCCACACAAGGTATAAGGCGCCCGGCATCGACGGGAGAGGAATCCCGAGAGGCCCCGAGCAACTCGCATGGTGACTGGCCTTTTCCTGAGGCCACCAGAGCGGGTCCCTGAGGACCCCGTCTTAAGTCCACAGCACCTGCCGCAACTCGAGAAAATTCAGGAGGTTCTTCCCTTCAGGCGACATGAGGCCCATTTGTGCTGAGGCGTCTCGAGACTAATCACACCTAACCTCTGGAACTTCCATAGGGTCTTTCACACCCTTGCTGCCAACTCAAGAAGTTCTCGACATACCCGTTTCCGCCTCGAGGGGAAGCACGGAGTCCCGCCCACATCCAGAGAGCCCGTTTCCACCTCATAGTTCCAGAGGAGGGATCCTTTCCCTAGGTGGTCGGGTAAGTATTCCTGGCGTTCCCGTCGCATCTCAAGAGGAGGCGCTCTCCACAGGAAAGGCGAGAGGAACTCCAGGGTCGTGCCACCATTCCCAGAGTCCCCCAAATGTTCAGTCCATTCCAGGGAAACCAGTTTTCCCTGCACTGCCTCGACTTTCAAGCCCGGGACGACTCAAACACGGGGCACGTGGGACAGCCTGTGGGAAAGCTCGTGGGAAAGCCTCATGGGAAAGCCTCGAGGAAAGCCCCAGATCCCTTGATCCACGCGAAGGGAAGCGTGACACTCCGCTGCTACAGCTCGGGAGCGAAACGTGCATGCCCCACTCGAGACGAGGACTGACTCCCCTGGGAGACTCCAGAAGTACCCAAGATCCATGTCAGCACTGGAGAGGAATCCTCAGGTTCCGGCACCGA
>NW_017195493.1:0-8899 GCF_001704415.2 Capra hircus
CCCTTGCTAGTCAACTCACAAAACGTTCCCCTGACATTCCTGTCGCAACTCGAGACGAACCGACGCACAAGATCCCACCCACATCCAGAGGAACCCACAAAACCTCGTTTTCCGCCTCATAGGTTGAAAAGAGAGGGTATCCTTTCTTGTCCACTGCGTGTTTCGGGAAAGATTTTCCCGGCCATTTTCCAGTCGGCCATCTCAATGAGGAAGCGCTCTCGTTCATCAATCACAGGCAAAGACCGAGAGGAAAAAACTTACCAGTGTCGAGTGTCACCATTCAAAGAGTCCACTCAGGATGTCTCGAGATCCATTCCAGGGAAACCTGTTTTCCACTGACAACTCGCCTCGACTTTCAAAGCGAGGATCGAACTCACACACCCGCTCGGTGCGCACGTGAGACAGCCCTATAAAGCCCTCGTGAAAGCCTCAAGGGAAAGCCTGAGGGAAAGACCCTGACTGCCTTGATCCGGACAGCTCTAAGGGAAGCGTGACACTGAGCGCTGCTAAAAGCATCCCGGCCTGAGGAATAGTCCGCCACCGATGTTGGTGTGGCAGAGTGCATGCCCCCACTAGAAGACGAGGACTTACTCCCCTGGGGAGGCTCCAAGAAGTATCGCGCCAAGATCATTTGTCACAACTGGGAAGAGGACATGCGGCTTACAGCGTTCCGGACACCGACGTCCACAAGATTCTTAAGGCCACTCGGGCAATCTACGGGAGAGGAAATCCCGAGAGGCCCCGAGCAACTCGCATGGGGACTGGCCTTTCGCTGAGGCCTCGAGAGCGCGGTCCCTGAGGTACCCGTCGTAAGACGAGAGCACCTGCCACAAACTCGAGAAAATCGATGAGGTTTATCCCATCCAGGTGAGATGAGGCCCATCAGCTCAGGCGTCTTGAGGCTAATCACTCCTAACCTCTGGAACTTCCAAAGGGTTCTTCACATCCTTGCTGCAACTCATGAAGTTCCCCGACATAAACCGTCTACACCCGAGAGGAAGCACGTGAGGCCAGCCCACATCCAGAGGAGCCCCGTTTCCGGCTCCTAGCTCGAGAGGAGGGATCCTTTCCCTGCGTAGTGGGGAAAGAATTCCCCGCATTGCCGTCGCATCTCAAGAGGAGGCGCTCTCCACAGGAAAGGCGAGATGAATTCCAGGGTCGTGCCACCATTTCCAGAGTCCCCCCAGATGTCTCAGTGCATTCCAGGGAAACTTGTTTTCCCTGCACTGCCTCGACTTTCAAGCCGAGGATCGACTCACACCACGGTGGCACGTGGGACAGCCCTGTGGGAAAGCCTCGTGGGAAAGCCTCGTGGGAAAGCCACAGATCCCTTGATGCATACGAAGGGAAGTGTGACACTGCTGCTACAGCTCGGAAGGAATGCGCACGTGCATGCCTCCACTCGAGACGAGGACTGACTCCCCTGGGGAGACTCCAGAAGTACCCCAAGATCCATGTCAGCACTGGAGAGGATTCGTCAGTTTCCGAAACCGAATCCACATAAGATCTTACGCCCCGGCATCGACGGGAGAGGAATCCTGAGTAGCCCCCGAGCAACTTGCATGGGGACTGGACTTTTCTGAGGCCACCAGAGCGGGTCCCTGAAGTCCCCGACGTAAGTCGAGAGCACCTGCCGCAACTCGAGAAAATCCAGGAGGTTCTCCCCTCCAGGCGAGATGAGACCCATTTCCGCTGAGGCGTCTCGAGGCTAATCACACCTAACCTCTGGAACTTCAAAAGGGTCCTTCTCACCCTTGCTGCAACTCAAGAAGTTCCCCGACATACCCGTCTCCACTCGAGAGGAAGCACGAGAGTCCCGCCCACATCCAGAGGAGCCCCGTTTCCGCCTCCTAGATCGAGAGGCGGGATCCTTTCCCTGTGTGGTCGGTAAACAATTCCCGGCGTTCCCGTCGCATCTCAAGAGGAGGCGCTCTCCACAGGAAAGGCGAGAGGAACTCCAGGGTCGTGCCACCATTCCCAGAGTCCCCCAGATGTCTCAGTCCATTCCAGGGAATCCTGTTTTCCCTGCACTGTCTCGACTTTCAAGCCGAGGATCGACTCACACCACGGTGGCACGTGGGACAGCCCTGTGGGAAAGCCTCGTCCGAAAGCCTCTTGGGACAGCCTCAGGGGAAAGCCTCGTGGGAAAGGATCGTGGTAAAACCTCGAGGGAAAGCCACAGATCCCTTGATCCACGCAAAGGGATGCGTGACACTGCTGCTAAAGCCCGGAAGGAAAGCGCACGTGCATGCCCCCACTAGAGATGAAGACTGAGGCCCCTGGGGAGACTCCAGAAGAACCACAAGATCCATGTCAGCACTGGAGAGGAATCCTCAGGTTCCGACACCGACTCCACACAAGGCTTAGGCCCCAGCATCGACGGGAGAGGAATCCCGAGAGGCCCCCGAGCAACTCGCATGGGGACTGGCCTTTCCTGAGGCCACCAGAGCGGGTCCCTGAGGTCCCCGTCGTAAGTCGAGACTACCTGCCGCAACTCGAGAAAATCCAGGAGGTTCTCCCCTCCAGGCGAGATGAGGCCCATTTCCGCTGAGGCGTCTCGAGGCTAATCACACCTAAACTCTGGAACTTCCAAAGGGTCCTTCACACCCTTGCTGCAACTCAAGAAGTTCCCCGACATACACGTCTCCACTCTAGAGGAAGCACGACAGTCCTGCCCAAATTCAGAGGTGTCCCCTTCACGCCTCCTAGCTCGAGAGGAGGGATCCTTTCACTGCGTGGTCGGGAAAGAATTACCGGCGTTTCCGTCGCATCTCAAGAGGAGGCGCCCTCCACAGGAAAGGCGAGAGGAACTCCAGGGTCGTGCCACCATTCCCAGAGTCCCCCAGATGTCTCATTCCATTCCAGGGAAACCTGTTTTCCCTGCACTCCCTCGACTTACAAGCCGAGGATCGACTCACACCACGGTGGCACGTGGGACAGCCCTGTGGGAAAGCCTCGTGGGATAGCATCGTGGGAAAGCCTCGTGGGAAAGCCTCGAGGGAAAGCCACAGATCCCTTGATGCACGCGAAGGGAAGTGTGACACTGCTGCTACAGCTCGGGAGGAATGCGCACGTGCATGCCTCCACTCGAGACGAGGACTGACTCCCCTGGGGAGACTCCAGAAGTACCCCAAGATCCATGTCAGCACTGGAGAGGATTCGTCAGTTTCCGGAACCGAATCCACACAAGATCTTACGCCCCGGCATCGACGGGAGAGGAATCCTGGGTAGCCCCCGAGCAACTTGCATGGGGACTGGACTTTTCTGAGGCCACCAGAGCGGGTCCCTGAGGTCCCAGTCGTAAGTCGAGAGCACCTGCCGCAACTCGAGAAAATTCAGGAGGTTCTCCCCTCCAGGCGAGATGAGACCCATTTCCGCTGAGGCGTCTCGAGGCTAATCACACCTAACCTCTGGAACTTCGAAAGGGTCCTTCACATCCTTGCTGCAACTCAAGAAGTTCCCCGACATACCCGTCTCCACTCGATAGGAAGCACGAGAGTCCCGCCCACATCCAGAGGAGCCCCGTTTCCGCCTCCAAGATCGAGAGGAGGGATCCTTTCCCTGCGTGGTCGGTAAAGAATTCCCGGCGTTCCCGTCGCATCTCAAGAGGAGGCGCTCTCCACAGGAAAGGCGAGAGGAACTCCAGGGTCGTGCCACCATTCCCAGAGTCCCCCAGATGTCTCAGTCCATTCCAGGGAAATCCTGTTTTCCCTGCACTGTCTCGACTTTCAAGCCGAGGATCGACTCACACCACGGTGGCACGTGGGACAGCCCTGTGGGAAAGCCTCGTGGGAAAGCCTCCTGGAAGTCGGGGAAAGCCACAGATCCCTTGATCCACGCGAAGGGAAGTGCGTGACACTGCTGCTACAGTTCGGGAGGAAAGCGCACGTGCATGCCCCCACTCGAGACAAGGACTGACTCCCCTGGGGAGACTTCAGAAGTACCCCAAGATCCATGTCAGCACTGGAGGGAATCCTCAGGTTCCGGCACCGACTCCTCACAAGGTCTTAGGCCCCGGGATCGAAGGGAGAGGAATCCTGAGAGGCCCCCGAGCAACTCGCATGGGGACTGGCCTTTCCTGAGGCCACCAGAGCGGGTCCCTGAGGTCCCCGTCGTAAGTCGAGAGCACCTGCCGCAACTCGAGAAAATCCAGGAGGTTCTCCCCTCCAGGCGAGATGAGGCCCATTTCCGCTGAGTCGTTTCGCGGCTAATCACACCTAACCTCTGGAACTTCCAAAGGGTCCTTCACACCCTTGCTGCAACCCAAGAAGATCCCCGACATACCCGTCTCCACTCTAGAGGAAGCACGAGAGTTCACCCCACATCCAGAGGAGCCCCGTTTCCGCCTCCTAGCTCGAGAGGAGGGATCCTTTCCCTGCGTGGTCGGGAAAGAATTCCCGAAGTTCCCGACGCATCTCAAGAGGAGGTGCTCTCCACAGGAAAGGCGAGAGGAACTCCAGGGTCGTGCCACCATTCCCAGAGTCCCCCAGATGTCTCAGTCCATTCCAGGGAAACCTGTTTTCCCTGCACTGCCTCGACTTTCAAGCCGAGGATCGACTCACACCAACGGTGGCACGTGGGACAGGCCTGTGGGAAAGCCTCGTGGGAAAGCCTCGGGGGAAAGCCTCGAGGGAAAGCCACAGATCCCTTGATCCACGCGAAGGGAAGCGTAACACTGCTGCTACAACTCGGGAGGAAAGCGCACGTGCATGCCCCCACTCGAGACGAGGACTGACTTCCCTGGGGAGACTCCAGAAATACCCCAAATCCATGTCAGCACTGGAGAGGAATCCTCAGGTTCCGGCAGCGACTCCACACAAGGTCTTAGGCCCCGGCATCGACGGGAGAGGAATCCTGAGATGATCCCGAGCAACTCGCTGGGGATTGGCCTTTCCTGAGGCCACCAGAGCGGGTCCCTGAGGTCCCCGAAGTAAGTCGAGAGCACCTGCCGCAACTCGAGAAAATCCAGGACGTTCTCCACTCCAGGCGAGATGAGGCCCATTTCCGCTGAGGCGTCTCGAGGCTAATCACACCTAACTTCTGGAACTCCCAAAGGGTCCTTCACACCCTTGCTGCAACTCAAGAAGTCCCCGACATACCCGTCTCCACTCGAGAGGAAGCATGAGAGTTCCCCCCACATCTTGAGGAGCCCCGTTTCCGCCTTCTAGCTCGAGAGGAGGGATCCTTTCCCTTCGTGGTCGGGAAAGAATTCCGGGGTTCCCGTTGCATCTCAAGAGGAGGCGCTCTCCAGAGGAAAGGCGAGAGAAACTCGATGGTCGTGCCACCATTCCCAGAGTGCCCCAGATGTCTCTATCCATTCCAGGGAAACCTGTTTTCCCTGCACTGCCTCGACTTTCAAGCCGAGGATCGACTCACACCACGGTGGCACGTGGGACAGCCCTGTGGGAAAGCCTCGTGGGAAAGCCTCGAGGGAAAGCCACAGATCCCTTGATCCACGCGAAGGGAAGCGCTACACTGCTGCTACAGCTCGGGAGGAAATCGCACGTGCATGCCCCCACTCGAGACCAGGATTGACGCCCCTGGCGAGACTCCAGAAGTACCCCAAGATCCATGTCAGCACTGGAGAGGAATCCTCAGGTTCCGGCACTGACTCCACACAAGGTCTTAGGCCCCAGGATCGACGGGAATAGATCCCGAGAGGCCCCTGAGCAACTCGCATGGGGACTGGCCTTTCCTGAGGCCACCAGAGTGGGTCCCTGAGGTCCCCGTCGTAAGTCGAGAGTACCTGTCGCAACTCGAGGAAATCCAGGAGGTTCTCCGCTCCAGGCAAGATGAGGCCCATTTCCGCTTAGGCGTCTCGAGGCTTATCACACCTAAACTCTGGAATTTCAAAGGGTTCTTCACACCCTTGCTGCAACTCAAGAAGTTCTACGACATACCCGTCTCCACTAGAGAGGTAGCACTAGCGTTCCGCCCACATCCAGAGTAGCACTGTTTCCATCTCATAGCTCGAGAGGAGGGATACTTTCCCTGTGTGTTCGGGAAAGAATTCCCGGCGTTCCCGTCGCATCTCAAGAGGAGGCGCTCTCCACAGGAAAGGCGAGAGAAACTCCAGGGTCGTGCCACCATTCCAGAGTCCCCCAGATGTCTCAGTCTATTCCATGGAAACCTGGTTTTCCCTGAACTGCCTCGACTTTCAAGCCGAGGACCGACTCACACCACGGTGGCACGTGGGACAGCCCTGTGGGAAAGCCTCGTGGAAAGCCTCATGGGAAAGCCTCGAGTGAAAGTCACAGATCCCTTGATCCACGCGAAGGGAAGCGTGACACTGCTGCTAGAGCTCGGGAGGAAATCGCCCGTGACGCCACCACTCGAGACGAGGACTGACTTCCCTGGGGAGACTCCAGAAGTACCCCAAGATCCATGTCGGCACTGGAGAGGAATCCTCAGGTTCGGCACTGACACCACACAAGGTCTTAGGACCCAGCATCGACGGGAGTGGAATCCCGAGAGGCCCCCGAGCCACTCGCATGGGGACTGGCCTTTCCTGAGGCCACCAGAGCGGGACTCTGAGGTCCCCGTCGTAAGTCGAGAGCACCTGCCGCAACTCGAGAAAATTCAGGAGGTTCTCCCCTCCAGGCGAAGATGAGGCGCATTTTTGCTGAGGCGTCTCAGGGTAATCAGACCTAACCTCTGCAACTTCCAAAGGGTCCTTCACAACCTTGCTGCAACTCAAGAAGTTGCCCGACATACCCGTCTCCACTCGAGAGGAAGCACGAGAGTCCGCCCACATCCAGAGGAGCCCCGTTTCCGCCTCCTAGCTCGAGAGGAGGGATCCTTTCCCTGCGTGGTCAGGAAGAATTCCTGGCGTTCCCGTCGCATCTCAAGAGGAGGCACTCTCCACAGGAAAGGCGAGAGGAAATCCAGGGTCGTGCCACCATTCCCAGAGTCCCGCAGATGTCTCAGTCCATTCCAGGGAAACCTGTTTTCCCTGCACTGCCTCGACTTTCAAGACCGGGATCAACTCACACGACGGTGGCACGTGGGACAGCCCTGTGGGAAAGCCTCGTGGGAAAGCCTCGTGGGATAGCCTCGAGGGAAAGGCACAGATCCCTTGATCGACCTGAAGGGAAGCGTGACACTGCTGCTACAGCTCGGAAGGAAAGCGCACGTGCATGCCCACACTCAAGACGAGGACTGACTCCCGTGGGGAGACTCCAGAAGTACCCCAACATCCATGTCAGCAATGGTGAGGAATCCTCAGCTTCCGGGACTATCTACACACAAGATCTTAGGCCACAGCATCAACGGGAGAGGAATCCCGAGAGGCCTCCGAGCAACTCGCATGGGGACTGCCTTTCCTGAAGCCACCAGAGCGGGTCCCTGAGGTCCCCGTCGTAAGTCGAGAGCACCTGCCTGCAACTCGAGAAAATCCAGGAGGTTCTCCCCTCCAGGCGAGATGAGGCCCATTTCCGCTGAGGCGTCTCCAGGCTAATCACACCTAAACCCTGGAACTTCCAAAGGGTCCTTCACACCCTTGCTGCAACTCAAGAAGTTCCCCGACATACCGTCTACACTCGAGAGGAAGCACGAGAGTCCCGCCCACATCCAGAAAGCCCCGTTTCCGCCTCCTAGTTGGAGAGGAGGAATCCTTTCCCTGTGTGTTCGGGAAAAATTCCGGCGTTCCCGTCGCATCTCAAGAGGAGGCGCTCTCCACAGGAAAGACGAGAGGAACCCCAGAGTCTTACCACCATTCCCAGAGTCCCCAGATATCTCAGTTCATTCGAGGAAAACCTGTTTCCCTGCACTGCCTCGACTTCAAGCCGAGGATCGACTCACACCACGGTGGCACGTGGGACACCCTGTGGGAAAGCCTCGTGGAAAGCCTCGAGCGAAAGTCACAGATCCCTTGATCCACCGAAGGAAGCTGACTGACCTGCTGCTACAGCTCGGGAGGAAAGCGCCCGTGCATGCCCCCACTCGAGACGAGGACTGACTTCCCTGGGGAGACTCCAGAAGTACCCAGATCCATGTCGGCACTGGAGAGGAATCCTCAGGTCCAGCACTGACTCCAGACAAGGTCTTAGGACCCAGCATCGACGGAGTGGAATCCGAGAGGCCCGGAGCAACTCGCATGGGACTGGCCTTTCGTGAGGCCACCAGAGCTGGACCCTGAGTCCCCGTTAAGTCGAGAGCACCTGCTGCATCTCGAGAAAATCCAGGAGGTTTCCCCTCCAGGCGAGATAATCCATTTGTCTGAGCTCTCAGGTAATGAGACCTAACCTCTGCAACTTCCAAAGGGTACTTCACAACCTTGCTGCAACTCAAGAAGTTGCCCGACATACCCGTCTCCACTCGAGAGAAGCACAGAGTCCTGCCCACATCCAGAGGACCCCGTTTGCGCCTCCTAGCTAAGAGGAGGATCCTTTCCCTGTCTTGTTCGGGAAAGAATTCCCAGTGTTCCGTCGCATCTCAAGAGGAGCGCTCTCCACAGGAATGCGAGAGGAACTCAGGACGTGCCACCATTCCACAGTCCCCCAATGTCTCAGTCCATTCCAGGAAACCTGTTTTCCTGCACTGCTGACTTCAGCGAGATCGACTCACACCACGGGGCACGTGGGTCAGCCCTGTGGGAAAGCCTCGGAAATGGGAAAGCCTCGAGGGAAAGCCACAGATCCCTTGATCCACGTGAATGGAAGGGTGACACTGCTGGAACAGATCGGGAGGAAAGCGCACGTGCATGCCCCCACTCGAGACGCAGACTGACTTCCCTGGGGAGACTCCAGAAGTACCCCAAGTCAATGTAAGCAATGTGAGGAATCCTCAGCTTCCGGCACTTTCTCCACACAAGGTCTTAGGCCACAGCATCAACGGGACAGGAATCCCGAGAGGCCCCGAGAAACTCGCATGGGGACTGGCCTTTCCTGAGCACCAGTGC
>NW_017195494.1:0-8899 GCF_001704415.2 Capra hircus
AGAAGCACGAGAGTCCCGCCCACATCCAGAGGAGCCCCGTTTCCGCCTCCTAGCTCGAGAGGCTGGATCCTTTCCCTCCGTGGTCGGGAAAGAATTCCCGGCGTTCCCATAGCTTCTCAAGAGGAGGTGAACTCCACAGGAAAGGCGAGAGGAACTCCAGGGTCCTGCCACCATTCCCAGAGTCCCCCAGATGTCTCAGTCCATTCCAGGGAAACCTGTTTTCCCTGCACTGCCTCGACTTTCAAGCCGAGGATCGACTCACACCACGGTGGCACGTGCGACAGCCCTGTGGGAAAGCCTCGTGGAAAGCCTCGTGGGAAAGCCTGGAGGGAAAGCCACAGATCCCTTGATCCACGCGAAGGGAAGCGTGACACTGCAGCTACAGCTCGAGAGGAAAGCGCACGTGCCTGCCCCCCACTCGAAACGAGGACTGACTCCCCTGGGGAGTCTCCAAGAGTACCCCAAGATCCATGTCAGCACTGGACAGGAATCATCAGGTTTCGGTACCGACTCCACACAAGGTCTTAGGCTCCAGCATCGACGGGAGAGGAATCCCGAGAGGCCCCCGAGCAACTCCATGGGGACTGGCCTTTCCTGAGGCCACCACACTGGGTCCCTGAGGTCCCCGTCGCAGTCGAGAGTTCCTACCGAAACTCGAGAAAATCCTGGAGGTTCTCCCCTCCAGGCGATATGAGGCCCATTTCCGCTGAGGCGTCTCGAGGTTAATCACACCTAACCTGTGGAACTTCCAACGGGTCCTTCACACCCTTGCTGCAACTCAAGAAGTTCCGCCGACATACCCGTCTCCGCTTGAGAGGAAGCACGAAAGCCCCGTACATATCCAGAGGAGCCCCGATTCCGCCTCCTAGCTCGAGAGGAGGGATCTTTCCCTGCGTGTTCGGGAAAGAATTCCCGGCATTCCCGTCGCATCTCAAGAGGAGGCGCTCTCCACATGAAAGACGAGAGGAAACTCCAGGGTCCTGCCACCATTCCCAGAGTCACCCAGATGTCTCAGTCCATTACAGGGAAACCTGTTTTCCCTGCACTGCCTCGACTTTCAAGCCGAGGATCCACTCACAACACGGTGGCACGAGGGACAGCCCTGTGGGACAGCCTCGTGAAAAGCCTCGTGGGAAAGCCTCGAGGGAAAGCCACAGATTCCTTTATCCACGCAATGGGTAGCGTGACACTGCTCCTACAGCTCGGGAGGGAAGCGAACGTGCATGTCCCCATTCGAGACGAGGACTGACTCCCCTGGGGAGACTCCAGAAGTACCCCAAGATCCATGTCAGCACTGGAGAGGAATCCTCAGGTTCGAGGACCGACTCCACACAAGGTCTTAGGCCCCGGCATCGACGGGAGAGGAATCCTGAGAGCCACCGAGCAACTCGCATGGGGACTGGCCTTTCCTGAGGCCACCAGAGTGGGTCCCTGAGGTCCCCGTCGTAAGTCGAGAGCACCTGCCGCAACTCGAGAAAATCCAGGAGGTTCTCCCCTCTGGGCGAGATGAGGCCCATTTTCGCTGAGGCGTCTCGAGGCTAATCACACCTAAACTCTGGAACTTTCAAAGGGTCCTTCACACCCTTGCTGCAACTCAAGAATTTCCCCGATATACCCGTCTCTTCTCAGGAGGAAGCACGAGAGTCCCGCCCACATTCAGAGGAGCCCCGTTTCCGCCTCCTAGCTCGAGAGGAGGGATCCTTTCCCTGCGTGGTCGGGAAAGAAATCCTGGGCGTTCCTGTCGCATCTCAAGAGGAGGCGCTCTCCACAGGAAAGTCCAGAGGAACTCCAGGGTCGTGCCACCATTGCCAGTGTCCCCCAGATGTCTCAGTCCATTCCAGGGAAACCTGTTTTCCCTGCACTGCCTCGACTTTCAAGCCGAGGATGGACTCACAACACGGTGGCACGTGGGAAAGCCCTGTGGGAAAGCCTCGTGAAAAGCCTCGTGGGGAAAGCCTCGAGGCAAAGCCGCAGATACCTTGATCCAAGCGAAGGGAAGCATGACACTGCTCCTACAGCTCGGGGAGGAAAGCGCACGTGCATGCCCCCATTCAAGACGAGAACTGACTCCCCTGAGGAGACTCCAGAAGTACCCCAAGATCCATGTCAGCACTGGAAAGGAATCCTCAGGTTCCGGCACCGACTCCACACAAGGTCTTAGGCCCTGGCATCGACGGGAGAGGATTCGCGACAGGCACCCGAGCAACTCGCATGGGGGACTGGCCTTTCCTGAGGCCACCAGAGGCGGGTCCCTGAGGTCCCCGTCGTAAGTCGAGAACACCACCTGCAACTCGAGAAAATCCAGGAGGTTCTACCCTCCAGGCGAGATGAGGGCCCATTTCCGCTGAGGCTTCTTGAGGCAAATGACACCTAACCTCTGGAACTTCCAAATGGTCTTCACACCCTTGCTGTAACTCAAAAAGTTCCCGGACATAACCGTCTCCACTCGAGAGGAAGCACGAGAGTCCCGCCTACATCCAGAGGAGCCCCGTTTCTGCCTCCTAGCTCGAAAGGAGGGATCCTTTCCCTGCGTGGTCGGGAAAGAATTCCCGGCGATTCCGTCGCCTCTCAAGAGGAGGCCGCTCTCCACAGGAAAGACGAGAGGAACTCCCGGGTCGTGCCACCATTCCCAGAGTCCCCCAGATGTCTCAGTCCATTCCAGGGAAACCTGTTTTCCCTGCACTGCCTCGACTTTCAAGCCGAGGATCGACTCACACCACGGTGGCAGGTGGGACAGCCCTGTGGGAAAGCCTCGTGGGAAAGCCTCATGGGAAAGCCTCGAGGGAAAGCCAAAGATACCTTCATCCACTCGAAGGGAAGTGTGACACTGCTGCTTCAGCTCGGGAGGAAAGCGCACGTGCATGCCCCCACACGAGACGAGGACTGACTCCCCTGGGGAGACTCCAGAAGTACCTCAAGATCCATGTCAGCACTGGAGAGGAATACTCAGGTTCCGGCACTGGCTCCACACAAGATCTTAGGGCCCGGCATCGAAGTGAGAGGAATCCTGAGAGGCCCCGAGCAACTGCATGGGGACTGGCCTTTCCTGAGGCCAACAGAGCGCGTCCCTGAGGCCCTCGTCGTAAGTCCAGAGCACCTGCCGCAACTCGAGAAAATCCAGGAGGCTCTCCCCTCCAGGAGAGATGAGGCCCCATTTCCGCTGAGGCGTCTACAGGCTTATCACACCTAACCTCTGCAACTTCCAAAGGGTCCTTCACACCCTTGCTGCAACTCAAGAAGTTCCCCGACATACCCGTCTCCACTCGAGAGGAAGCACGAGAGTCCCGCCCCCATCCAGAGGAGCCCTGATTCCGCCTCATAGCTCGAGAGGATTGATCCTTTCCCTGCGTGTTCGGGAAAGAATTCCCGGCGTTCCCAACGCATCTCAAGAGGAGGCGCTCTCCACAGGAAAAGTGAGAGGAACTCCAGGTTCGTGCCACCATTCCCAGAGTCCCCCAGATTCTCAGTCCATTCCAGGGAAACCTGTATTCCCTGCACTGCCTCAACTTTCAAGCCGAGGATCAACTCACACCACAGTGCCACGTGGGACATACCTGTGCGAAAGCCTCGTGGAAAAGCCGCGAGGGAAAGCCACAGATCCCTTGATCCACGTGAAGGGAAGCGTGACACTGCTGCTACAGATAGGGAGGAAAGCGCACGTGCATGACCCCACTCGAGATGAGGACTGACTCCCCTGGGGAGACTCCAGAAGTACCCCAAGATCCATGTCAGCACTGGAGAGGAATGCTCAGGTTCCGTCACCGACTGCACACAAGGTCTTAGACCCCGGAATCTACGGGAGAGGAATCCCGAGAGGCTCCAGAGCAATTCTCATGGGGACTGGCCTCTCCTGAGACCACCAGAGCTGGTCCCTGAGGTCCCTATGGTAAGTCGAGAGCACCTGCCGCAACTCGGGAAAATTCAGGAGGTTCTCCAATCCAGGAGAGTTGAGGCCCATTTCCACTGAGGCAACAAGGGGGTAATCACACTTAAACTCTGGAACTTCCAAAGGGTCCTTGACACCCTTGCTGCAACTCAAGAAGTTCCCCGACATACCAGTCTCCACTCGAGAGGAATCACGAGAGTCCTGCCCACATCCAGAGGAGCCCCGTTTCCGCCTGCTAGCTCGAGAGGAGGGATCCTTTCCCTGCGTGGTCGGGAAAGTATTCCTAGCGTTCCAGACTCATCTCAAGAGAAGGTGCTCTCCACAGGAAAGGTGAGAGGAACTCCAGTATCAGGCCCCATTCCCAGAGTCCCCAAGATGTCTCAGTCCATTCCAGGGAAACCTGTTTTCCCGGCACTGCCTCGAATTTCAAGCCAAGGATCGACTCACACCGCGATGGCCACGTTGGACAGCCCTGTGGGAAAGCCTCGTGGGAAAGCCTCGTTGGAAAGCCTCGAGGGAAAGCCACAGATCCCTTGATCCACGCGTAGGGAAGAGTGACACTGCTGCTACAGCTCGGGAGGAAAGCGCATGTGCATGCCCCCACTCGAGACGTGGAGGGACTCCCCTGGGGAGACTCCAGAAGTACCCCAAGATCCATGTCAGCACTGGAGAGGAATACTCAGGTTCCGGCACCCACTCCACACAAGATATTAGGCCCCGGCATCGACGGGAGAGGAATCCCGAGAGGCCCGTTAGCTACTGGCATGGGGACTGGCCTTTCCTGAGGACACCATAGCGGGTCCCTGAGGTCCCCATCGTAAGTGGAGAGCACCTGCCGCAACTCGAGAAAATCCAGGAGTTTCTCCCCTGCAGGCGAGATGAGGCCCATTTCCGCTGAGGCGTCTCGAGGCTAATCACACCTAACCTCTGGAACTTCCAAAGGGTCCTTCACACCATTGCTGCAACTCAAGAAGTTCCCCAACATACCCCTCTCCACTCGAGAGGAAGCACGAGAGCCCCACCCACATCCACAGTAGCCCCATTTCCGCCTCCTAGCTCGAGAGGAGGGATCCTTTCCCTGCGTGCTCGGGAAAGAATTCCCGGCGTTCCCGTCGCATCTCAAGAGGAGGCACTCTCCACAGGAAAGGCGAGAGGGACTTCAGGGTCATGCCACCATTCCCAGAGTCCCCCAGATATCTCCGTGCATTCCAGGGAAACCTGTTTTCCCTGCACTGCCTCGACTTTCAAGCCGAGGATCGACTCACACCACGGTGGCACGTGGGACAGCCCTGTGGGAAAGCCTCGTGGGAAAGCCTCGTGGGAAAGCCTCGAGGGAAAGCCACTGATCCCTTGATCCACGCGAAGGGAAGCGTGACACTGCTGCTACAGCTCGGGAGGAGAGCGCACGTGCAACCCCCACTCGAGACGAGGACTGACTCCACTGGGGAGACTTCAGAAGTACCCAAAGATCCATGTCAGCCCTGGAGAGGAATCCTCAGGTTCCGACTCCGACTCCACACAAGGTCTTAGGACCCAGCATCGAGAGGAGAGGAATCCGAGAGGCCCCGAGCAACTCGCATGGGGACTGGCTTTTCCTGAGGCCCCCAGAGCGTGTCCCTGAGATCCCCGTCGTAAGGTCGAGAGCACCTGATGCAACTCGAGAAAATCCAGGAGGTTCTCCCCTCCAGGCGAGATGAGGCCCATTTCCCATGAGGCGTCTCGAGGCTAGTCACACCTAACATCTGGAACTTCCAAAGGGTCCTTCACACCCTTGCTGCAACTCAAGAAGTTCCCCGACATACCCGTCTCCACTCGAGAGGAAGCAGGAGAGTCCCGCCCACATCCAGAGTAGAGCCCCGTTTCCGCCTCCTAGCTCGAGAGGAGGGATCCTTTCCCTGCGTGGTCGGGAAAGAATTCCCGGCATTTCCGTCGCATCTCAAGAGGAGGCGCTCTCCACAGGAAAGGCGAGAGGAACTCCAGGGTCATGCCACATTCTCAGAGTCCCCCAGATGTCTCAGTCCATTCCAGGGAAACCTGTTTTTTCGAACACTGCCACCACTTTCAAGCCGAGGATCGACTCACACCACTGAGGCACGTGGGACAGCCCTGTGGGAAAGCCTCGTGGGAAAGCCTCGTGGGAAAGCCTCGAGGGAAAGCCACAGTACCCTTGATCCACGGGAAGGGAAGTGCGACACTGCTGCTACAGCTCGGAAGGAAAGCGCACGTGCATGCCCCCACTTGAGACGAGGACTGACTCCCCTGGGGAGACTCCAGAAGTACCCCAAGATCCATGTCAGCACTGGAGAGGTATCCTCAGGTTCCGGCACTGACTCCACACAAGGTCTTAGGCCCCAGCATTGACAGGAGAGGAAACCCGAGAGGCCCCCGAGAGGCCCCCGAGCAACTCAGCATGGGAACTGGCCTTTCCTGAGGCCACCACAGCGGGTCCCTGAGGTCTCCGTCGTAAGTCTAGAGCACCTGCCGCAACTCGAGAAAATCCAGGGTGTTCTCCCCTCCAGGCGACATGAGGCCCATTTCCGGCTGAGGCGTCACGAGGCTAATCACACCTAACCTCTGGAACTTCCAAAGGTCCTTCTTACCCTAGCTGCAACTCAAGAAGTTCCCCGACATTCGCGACTCCACTCGAGAGGAAGCACGAGAGTCCAGCCCACATCCAGAGGAGCCCCGTTTCCGCCTCCTTGCTCGAGAGGAGGGATCCTTTCCCTGCGTGTTTGGGAAAGAATTCCCGGCCTTCCCGTCGCAACTCAAGAGGAGGCCCTCTCCACAGAAAAGGCGAGAGGAACTCCAGGGTCGTGCCACCATTCCCAGAGTCCCCCAGATGTCTCAGTCCATTCCAGGGAAACCTGTTTTCGATCACTGCCTCCACTTTCAAGCCGAGGATCGACACACAACACGGTGGCACTTGGGACAGCCCTGTGGGAAAGCCTCGTGGGAAAGCCTCGTGGGAAAGCCTCGAGGGAAAGCCCCTGATCCCTTGATCCTCGTGAAGGGAAGCGTGACACTGCTCCTACAGTTCGGCAAGAAAGCGCACGTGCATGCCCCCACTCGAGACGAGGACTGACTCCCCTGGGGAGACTCCAGAGGAAGCCCAGGTTCCATGTCAGCACTGGAGAGGAATGCTCATGACCGGCACCGACTCCACACAAGATCTTAGGCCCCAGCATCGTCGGGAGAGGAATCCCGAGAGGCCCCCGAACAACTCGAATGGGGCATGGCCTTTCCTGAGGCCACCAGAGCGGTCCCTGAGGTCCTCGTCCTATGTCGAGAGCACCTGCCGCAACTCGAGAAAATCAGGAGGTTCTCCTTTCCAGGCGAGATGAGGCCCATTTTCGCTGAGGCATCTCGAGGCTAATCACACCAAACCTCTGGAACTTCCAAAGGGTCCTTCACACACTTGCTAAAACTAAAGAAGTTCGCCGACATACCCGTCTCCACTCGAGAGGAAGCAAGAGAGTCCGCCCACATCTAGAGGAACCCCGTTTCCGCCTCCTAGCTCGAGAGGAGGGATCCTTTCCCTGCATGTTCGGGAAAGAATTCCTGGCGTTTCCCGTCGCATCTCAAGAGGAGACACTCTCCACAGGAAAGGCGAGCGGAACTCCAGGGTCTTGCCACCATTCCCAGAGTCCCCCAGATGTCTCAGTCCCATTCCAGGGAAACATGTTTCCCTACACTGCCTCGACTTTTCAGGACGAGGATCGACTCACACCATGGTGGAACGTGGGACAGCCCTTTGGGAAATCCTCGAGGGAAAGCCACAGATCCCTTGATCCATGCGAAGAGAAGCGTGACACTGCTGCTACAGCTTGGAGGAAAGCGCACGTGCATGCCCCCACTCGAGACGAGGACTGACTCCCCTGGGGAGACTCCAGAAGTACCCCAAGATCTATGTCAGCACTGGAGAGGAATCCTCAGGTTCGGCACCGACTCCACACAAGGTCTTAGGCCCCGGCATCGAAGGGAGAGAATCCCGAGAGGCCCCGAGCAACTCGCAAGGGGACTGGCCTTTCCTGAGGCCACCAGAGCGGGTCCCTGAGGTCCCCGTCGTAAGTCGAGAGCACCTGCACCAACTCGAGAAAATGCAGGAGGTTCTCCCCTCCAGGGGAGATGAGGCCAATTTCCTCTGAGGGTCCCCAGGCTAATTACACCTAACCTCTGGAACTTCCAAAGGGTCCTTCACATCCTTGCTGCAACTCAAGAAGTTCCCGACATACCCCTCTCACTGAGAGGAAGCCGAGAGTCCCCCTCATCAAGAGGAGCCCCGTTTCCGCTCATAGCTCGAGAGGAGAGATCTTTCCCTGCGTGGTCGGGAAAGAATTCCCGGCGTTTCCGTCGCATCTCAAGAGGAGGCGCTCTCCACAGGAAAGGAGAGAGGAACTCCAGGGTCGTGCCACCATTCCAGAGCCTTCCAGATGTCTCAGTCCATTCCAGGGAAACCTTTTTTCCCTGCACTGCCTCGACTTTCAAGCCGAGAATCGACTCACACCACGGTGGCACGTGGGACAGCCCTGTGGGAAAGCTGGTGGGAAAGCCTCGTGGGAAAGCCTCATGGGAAAGCCTCGGGGAAAGCCACAGATGCTTTGATCCACGCGAAGGGAAGCGTGACACTGCTGCTTCAGCTCGAGAGGAAAGCACACGTGCATGCCCCACTCGAGACGAGGACTGACTCCCCTGGGGAGACTCCAGCAGTACCCCAAGATCCATGTCAGCACTGGAGAGGAACCCTCACTTTACGGCACCGACTCCACAAAGGTCTTAGGCCCCAGCATCGACGGGAGAGGAATCCCGTGAGTTTCCCAGAGCAATTCGCATGGGACTGGCCTTTCCTGAGGTCACCAGAGCGGGTCCCTGAGGTCCCCGTTGTAGGTCGAGAACACCTGCAGCAACTTGAGAAAACCAAGGAGGTTCTCCCTTCCAGGCGAGATGAGGACCATTTCCGCTGAGGTGTCTCAAGGCTAATCACACCTAACCTCTGGAACTTCAAAAGGGTCCTTC
>NW_017195495.1:0-8899 GCF_001704415.2 Capra hircus
GCTGTCCACTGTGACATTGGCAGTCACCTCCTGAAATCGAAGCAGGCAGGAAACAGTTTCCAATATGAATGACGAGCATCTGGGACTCTGAATGTGCCACACCCTGGTTCCTCTCCTTCCTGTCGGACGCCTTCCTCTGCAATCACGGAACCCCCGGGCGAATATCTTTTCCGAACACGCATCAAAGGATCCTCCTTCCTAGAGCTAGGAGGCGGAAACGGGCTCCTCTGGATGTGGGCGGGACTCTCGTGCTTCCTCTCGAGTGAAGACGGGGTATGTGGGAACTTCTTGAGTTGCAGAAAGGTTGTGAAGACCCTTTGGAAGTTCCAGAGGTTTGGTCTGATTAGCCTCGAGACGCCTCAGCACAAATGGACTCATCTCGCCTGGGAGGGAGGAAACCTCCTGGATTTTCTCGAGTTGCGGTAGGTGCTGTCCTTACGACGGCGACCTCAGGGACCCGCTCTGGTTGGCTCAGGAAAGGCCAGTCCCCATGCGAGTTGTTCGGGGGACACTCAGAATTCCTCTCCCATCGATGCCCGGGCCTAGATCTTGTGTTAGAGTCGGTGCGGAACCTGAGGATTCCTCTCCAGTGCTGACATGGATCTTGGGTACTTCTGAGTCTCCCCAGGGGAGTCAGTCCTCGTCTCGAGTGGGGGCATGCACGTGCGCTTTCCCCCGAGCTGTAGCAGCAGGGTCGCACTTCCCTTCGCGTGGATCAAGGGATCTGTGGCTTTCCCTCGAGGCTTTCCGACGAGGCTTTTCCACGAGGCTTTCCCACAGGGCTGTCCCACGTGCCACCGTGGTGTGAGTCGATCCTCAGCTTGAAAGTCGAGGCTGTGCAGGAAAACACGTTCCCTGGAATGGACTGAGACATCTGGGGGGACTCTGGAATGGTGGCACGACCCTGGAGTTCCTCTCGCCTTTCCTGTGGAGAGCGCTCCTCTTGGATGCGACCGGAATGCCGGGAATTCTTTCCCGACCACGCAGGGAAAGGATCCCTCCTCTCGAGCTAGGAGGCGGAAACGGGGCTCCTCTGGGATGTGGGCGGGACTCTCGTGCTTCCTCTCAAGTGGAGACGGGTATGTCGGGGAACTTCTTGAGTTGCAGCATGGGTGTGAAGGACTCTTTGGAAGTTCCAGAGTTTTGGTGTGATTAGCCTCGAGACGCCTCAGCACAAATGGGCCTCATTTAGCCTGGAGGGGAGAACCTCCTGGATTTTCTCGAGTTGCGGCATGTGCTCTCGACTTACGATGGGGAACTCAGGGACCCACTCTGGTGGCCTCAGGAAAGGCCAGTCCCCATGCGAGTTGCTCGGGGGCCACTCGGGATTCCTCTCCGTCGATGCCGGCCCTAAGACATTGTGTGGAGTCGGATGCCAAGAACTTGAGGATTCCTCTCCAGTGCTGACATGGATCTTGGAGTACTTCTGGAGTTTCCTCAGCGGAGTCAGTCCTTGTCTCGAGTAGGGGCTTGCACAGTGCGCTTTCCTCCCGAGCTGTAGCAGCAATGTCACGCTTCCCTTCGCGTGGATCAAGGGATCAGGGGCTTTACCTCGAGGCTTTCCCCCGAGGCTTTCCCAAGAGGCTTTCCCACATGGATGTCCCACGTGCCATCGGTGGTGTGAGTCGATCCTCGGCTTAAAAGTCGAGGCAGTGCAAGGAAAACAGGTTTCCCTGAATGGACTGAGACATCTGGGGGACCCTGGGAATGTGGCACGACCCTGGAGTTCCTCTAGCCTTTCCTGTGTGAGCGCCTCGTCTTGAGATGCGACGGGAATGCCGGGAATTCTTTCCCGACCACGCAGGGAAAGGATCCCTCCCCTCGAGCTAGCAGGCGGAAACGGGGCTCCTTTGGATGTGGCGTGACTCTCGTGCTTCCTCTCGAGTGGAGACCGGTATGTCGGGCAACTTCTTGGTTTGCAGAAAGGTTGTGAAGGACCCTTTGGAAGTTCCAGAGGTTAGGTCTGATTAGCCTCGAGACGCCTCAGCACAAATGGGCCTCATCTCGCCTGGAGGGGAGAACCTCCTGGATTTTCTCGAGTTGCGGCAGGTGCTCTCAACTTACGACGGGGACCTCAGGGACCCGCTCTGGTGGCCTCAGGAAAGGCCATTCCCCATGCGAGTTGCTCGCGGGCCTCTCGGGATTCCTCTCCCGTCGATGCCGGGGCCCAAGACCTTGTGTGGAGTCAGTGCCGGAACCTGAGGATTCCTCTCCAGTGCCGACATGGATCTTGGGGTACTTCTGGAGTCTCCCCAGTGGAGTCAGTCCTCCTCTCGAGTGGGGGCATGCACGTGTGCTTTCCTTCCCGAGCTGTAACAGCAGTTTCACGCTTCCATAGACATGGATCATGAGATCTGTGGCTGTCGCTTGAGGCTTTCCCATGAGGATTTCCCACGAGGCTTTCCCACAGAGCTGTCCCACGATGCCACCGTGGTGTGAGTCGATCCTCGGCTTGAACGTCCAGGCAGTGCAGGGAAAAAAGGTTTCCCTGGAATGGACAGAGACATCTGGTGGACTCTGGGAATGGTGGCACGACCCTGGAGTTCCTCTCGCCTTTCCTGTGGAGAGCGCCTCCTCTTGAGATGCGACAGGAAGGCCGGAATTCTTTCCCGACCACGCAGGGAAAGGATCCCTCCTCTCGAGCTAGGAGGCGGAAACGGGGCTCCTCTGGATGTGGGCAGAACTCTCGTGCTTCCTCTCGAGTGGAGACTGGTATGTCGGGGAACTTCTTGAGTTACAGCAAGGGTGTGAAGGACCCTTTGGAAGTTCCAGAGCTTCGGTGTGATTAGCCTCGAGACGCCTCAGCGGAAATGGGCCTCATCTCGCCTGGAGGGGGAGAACCTCCTCGATACTTCTCGAGTTGAGGCAGGTGCTCTCGTGTTACGACGGGACATCAGGGACCAGCTCTGGTGGCCTCAGGAAAGGCCAGTCCCGATGCGAGTTGCTTGGGGGCCTCTCGGGATTCTTCTCCCGTCGATGCCGGGGCTTAAGATCTTGTGTGGAGTGGGTGCCGGAACTTGAGGATTCCTCTCCAGTACTGACATGGATCTTGGTGTATTCTGGAGAATCCCCCAGGGGAGTCAGTCCTCGTCCCGAGTGGGGGCATGCACGTGTGCATTCCTCCCGAGCTGTAGCAGCAGTGTCGCGCTTCCCTTCGCCGTGGATCAAGGGATCTGTGGCTTTGCCTCGAGGCTTTCCCAAGAGGCTTTCCCACAAGGCTGTCCCACGTGCCACCGTGGTGTGAGTCGATCCTCGGCTTGAAAGTGGAGGCCAGTGCAGGGAAAACAGGTTTCCATGCAGAGGACTGAGACATCTGGGGGACTCTGGGAATGGTGGCACGACCCTGGAGTTCCTCTCGCCTTTCCTGTTGAGAGCGGCTCCTCTTGAGATGCGACCGGAACGCCGGGAATACTTGACCGACCACGCAGGGAAAGGATTCCTCCTCTCGAGCTAGGAGGCAGAAACGGGGCTCCTCTGGATGTGGGCGGGACTGTCGTTCTTCCTCTCGAGTGGAGACGAGTATGTCGGGGGAAATTCTTGAGTTGCAGCAAGGGTGTGACGGACCCTTTGGAAGTTCCAGAGGTTAGTTTTGATTAGCTTGGAGACGCCTCATTGGAAATGGCCTCATCTCGCCTGGAGGGACAACCTCCTGGATTTTCTCGGGTTGCAGAAGGTGCTCTCGACTTGCGACGGGGACCTCAGGGACCCGCTCTGGTGGCCTCAGGAACGGTCAGTCCCCATGTGAGTTGCTCGGGGGCCTCTCGGGATTCCTCTCCCGTCGATGCCCGGGCCTAAGACCTTGTGTGGAGTCGTTGCTGCAACCTGAGGATTCCCCTCCAGTGCTGACATGGATCTTGGGGAACCTCTGGAGTCTCCCCAGGGGAGTCAGTCCTCGTCTCGTGTGGGGGCATGCACATGGGCTTTCCTCTCGAACTGTAGCAGCAGTGTCGCGCTTCCCTTCGCGTGGATCAAGGGATCTGTGGCTTTCCCTCGAGGCTTTCCCACGAGGCTTTCCCACAAGGCTGTCCCACGTGCCACTGTGGTGTGAATCGATCCTCGGCTTGAAATTCGAGGCAGTGCAGGGAAAACAGGTTTCCCTGGAATGGACTGAGACATCTGGGGAACTCTGGGAATGGTGGCACGACCCTGGATTTCCTCTCGCCTTTCCTGTGGAGAACGCCTCCTGTTCAGATGCGCGGGAATGCCAGGAATCCTTTCCCGACGACACAGGGAGAGAATCAATCCTCTCGAGCTATGAGGCGGAAACGGGGCTCCTCTGGATGTGGGCGGGACTCTCGTGTTTCCTCTCGAGTGAAGACGGGTATGTCGGGGAACTTCTTGAGTTGCAGCAAGGGTGTGAAGTACCCTTTGGAAGTTCCAGAGGTTAGGTGTGATTAGCCTCGAGACGCCTCAGCGGAAATGGGCCTCATCTCGCCTGGAGGGGAGAACCTCCTGGATTTTCTCGAGTTGCGGCAGGTGCTTTCCACGTAGGACGGGGACCACAGGGACCCGCTCTGGTGGCCTCAGGGAAGGCCAGTCCCCATGCGAGTTGCTCGGGGGCCTCTTAGGATTCCTCTCCCGTTGATGCCGGGGCCTAAGTCCTTGTGTGGAGTCGTTGCCGGAATCTGAGGATTCCTCTCCAGTGCTGACATGGATCTAGGGGTACTTCTAGAGTCTCCCCAGGGGAGTCAGTCCTCGTCAGATTGGGGGCATGCACTTGAGCTTTCCTGCCGAGCTGTAGGAGCAGTGTCACGCTTCCCTTCGCGTGGATCAAGGGATCTGTGGCTTTCACTCGAGGCTTTCCCACGAGGCTTTCCCAAGAGGCTTTCCCACGAGGCTTTCCCACAGGGCTGTCCCACGTGCTACCGTGGTGTGAGTCGATCCTCGGCTTGAAAGCCGAGGCAGTGTAGGGAAAACAGGTTTCCCTTGAATACACGGAGACATCTGTGGGACTCTGGCAATGGTGTCACGACCCTGGAATTCCTCTCGCCTTTCCTGTGGAGAGCGCCTCCTCTTGGGATGCGACGGGAACGCCGGGAAATTTTTCCCGATCACGCAGGGAAAGGATCCCTCCTCTCAAGCTAGGAGGCGGAAACGGTGCTCCTCTGGATGTGGGCGGGACTCTCGTGCTTCCTCTGGAGTGGAGACGGTATGTGGGGGAACTTCTTGAGTTGCAGCAAGGGTGTGAAGGACCCTTTGAAAGTTCCAGAGCTTAGGTGTGATTAGCCTCGAGACGCCTCAGTGGAAATGGGCCTCATCTCGCCTGGAGGGGAGAACCTCCTGGATTTTCTCGAGTTGCGGCAGGTGCTCTCGACTTACGACGGGGACCTCAGGGACCCGCTCTGGTGGCCTCAGGAAAGGTCTCTGCCCATGCGAGTTGCTCGGGGGCCTCTCGGGATTCCTCTCCTGTCAATGTCGGGGCCTAAGACCTTGTGAGGAGTCGCTGCCGGAACCTGAGGATTCCTCTCAAGTGCTGACATGGATCTTGGGGTACTTCTGGTGTCTCCCCAGGGGAGTCAGTACTCGTCTCGAGTGGGGGCATGCACGTGCGCTTTCCTCCCGAGCTGTAGCAGCAGTTTGATTCTTCCTGTCGAGTGGATCAAGGGATCTGTGGATTTCCCTCAAGGCTTTCCCACGAGGCTTTTCCACGAGGCTTTCCCACAGGGCTGTCCCAGGTGCCACCGTGGTGTGAGTCGATCCTCGGCTTGAAAGTCGAGGCAGTGCAGGGAAAACAGGTTTCCCTGGAATGGAATGAGACATCTGGGGGATTCTGGGAATGGTGGCACGACCCTGGAGTTCCTCTCGCTTTTTCTGTGGAGAGCGCCTCCTCTTGAATTGCGACGGGAACGCCGGGAATTCTTTCCCGACCACGCAGGGAAAGGATCCCTCCTCTCGAGCTAGGAGGCGGACATGGGGCTCCTCTGGATGTGGGCGGGACTCCCGTGCTTCGTCTCGAGTGGAGACGTGTATGTCGGGAAACTTCTTGAGTTGCAGCAAGGGTGTGAAGGACCCTTTGGAAGTTCCAGATATTAGGTGTGATTATCCTCGAGACGCCTCAGCGGAAATGGGCCTCATCTCGCCTGGAGGGGAGAACCTCCTGGATTTTCTCGAGTTGTTGCAGGTGCTCTCAACTTAAGACGGGACCTCAGGGACCGCTCTGGTGGCCTCAGGAAAGGCCAGTCCACAAGCGAGTTGCTCTGGAGCCTCTCGGGATTCCTCTCCCGTCGATGCGGGGGCCTAAGACCTTTCTGGAGTCGGGGCCAACCCTGAGGATGCCTCTCCATTGCTGACATGAATCTTTCCGTACTTCTGGAGTCTCGCCAGGGGAGTCATTCCTCATCTCGTGTGGGGGCATGCCCCTGCCATTTCCTCACGAGCTGTAGCAGCAGTGTCACGCTTGCTGACGTGTGGATCAAGGGATCTGTCGCTTTCCATTGAGGCTTTCCCACGAGGCTTTCCAACAGGGCTGTCCCACGTGCCACGGTGGTGTGAGTCGATCCTCGGCGTGGACGTCGAGGCAGTGCAGGGAAAACAGGTTCTTCCTGAATGGACTTAGACATCTGGGGGACTCTTAGAATGCTGGCAAGGCCCTGGAGTTCCTCTCGTCTTTCCTGTTGAAAGCGCCTCCTCTTGATATGCGACGCGAAGGCCTGGAATTCTTTACCCGAAGACGAAGGGAAAGGATCCCTCTTCTCGAGCTACGAGGCGGAAACGGGGCTCCACTGGATGTGGGCGGGACCCTCGTCCTTCCTCTCGAGTGGAGATGGGTATGTCGGAGAACTTCTTGACTTGCAGCAAGGGTGTGAAGGACCCTTTGGAAGTTCCAGGGGTTAGGTGTGATTAGCCTCGAGACGCCTCAGCCGAAATGGGACTCATCTAGCCTGGAGGGGAGAACATCCTAGATTTTCTCGAGTTGCGGCAGGTTCTTTCGACTTTGGATGGGTACCTCAGGTATCCGCTCTGGTGGCCTCTGGAAAGTCCAGTCCCCATGCGAGTTGCTTCGGGGCCTCTTGGGATTTCTCTCACGTCGATGCCGGGGCCTAAGCCCTTGTGTGGAGTCTGTGCCGGAACCTGAGGATTTCTGTCCAGTGCTGACATGGATCTTCGGGTTCTTCTGGAGTCTCCCAAGGGAGTCAGTCCTCGTCTCGAGTGGGGGCATGCACGTGTGCTTTCCTACCGAGCTGTAGGAGCAGTGTCACGCTTCTCGTCAAGTGGATCAAGGGATCAGTGGCTTTCCTTCGAGGCTTTCCCACGAGGCTTTCCCACGAGGCTTTCCCACAGGGCTGTCCCACGTGCCACCGTGGTGTGAGTCGATCCTCGGCTTGAAAGTCGAGGCAGTGCAGGGAAAACAGGTTTCCCTGGAATGTACTGAGACATCTGGGGGACTCTGGGAATGGTGGCACGACCCTGGAGTTCCTCTCGCCTTTCCTGTGGAGAGCGCCTCCTCTTGAGATGCGACAGGAAGGCCGGAATTCTTTCCCGACCACGCAGGGAAAGGATCCCTCCTCTCGAGCTAGGAGGCGGAAACGGGGCTCCTCTGGATGTGGGCAGAACTCTCGTGCTTCCTCTCGAGTGGAGACTGGTATGTCGGGGAACTTCTTGAGTTACAGCAAGGGTGTGAATGACCCTTTGGAAGTTCCAGAGCTTCGGTGTGATTAGCCTCGAGACGCCTCAGCGGAATGGGCCTCATCTCGCCTGGAGGGGAGAACCTCCTCGATACTCTCGAGTTGAGGCAGGTGCTCTCGTGTTACGACGGGGACATCAGGGACCCAGCTCTGGTGGCCTCAGGAAAGGCCAGTCCCGATGCGAGTTGCTTGGGGGCCTCTCGGGATTCTTCTCCCGTCGATGCCGGGGCTTAAGATCTTGTGTGGAGGGTGCCGGAACTTGAGGATTCCTCTCCAGTACTGACATGGATCTTGGTGTATTCTGGAGAATCCCCAGGGGAGTCAGTCCTCGTCCCGAGTGGGGGCATGCACGTGTGCATTCCTCCCGAGCTGTAGCAGCAGTGTCGCGCTTCCCTTCGCGTGGATCAAGGGATCTGCGGCTTTGCCTCGAGGCTTTCCCAAGAGGCTTTCCCACGAGGCTTTCCACAGGGCTGTCCCACGTACCAGCGTGGTGTGAGTCGATCCTCGGCTTGAAAGTCGAGGCAGTGCAGGGAAAACAGTTTTCATTGGAATTAACTGAAAACATCTTTGGGACTCTGGGAATGGTGGCACGACCCTGGAGTTCCTCTCGCCTTTCCTGTGTAGAGCGCCTCCTCTTGAGATGCAACCGGAACGCCTGGGAATACTTGACCGACCACGCAGGAAAAGGATCCCTCCTCTCGAGCTAGGAGGCAAGAAACGGGCTCCTCTGGATGTGGCGGGACTGTCGCTTCCTCTCGAGTGGAGATGGGTATGTCGGGGAACTTCTTGAGTTGCAGCAAGGGTGTGAAGGACCCTTTGGAAGTTCCAGAGGTTAGTTTTGATTAGCTTCGAGACGCCTCATTGGAAATGGGCCTCATCTCGCCTGGAGGGACAACCTCCTGGATTTTCTCGGGTTGCGGCAGGTGCTCTCGACTTTGCGACGGGACCTCAGGGACCCGCTCTGGTGGCCTCAGGAAAGCCAGTCCCCATTCGAGTTGCTCGGGGGCCTCTCGGGATTCCTCTCCCCGTCATGCCCGGCCTAAGACCTTGTGTGGAGTCGTTGCTGAACCTGAGGATTCCCCTCCAGTGCTGACATGGATCTTGGGGAACCTCTGGAGTCTCCCCAGGGGAGTCAGTCCTCGTTCTCGTGTGGGGGCATGCACATGGCTTTCCTCTCGAACTGTAGCAGCAGTGTCACGCTTCCTTCCCGTGGATCAAGGGATCTGTGGCTTTCCCTCGAGGCTTCCACGAGGCTTTCCCACAAGGCTGTCCCA
>NW_017195496.1:0-8899 GCF_001704415.2 Capra hircus
GGTGCTCCCGCGTGGCGCTGAATAGGCGGCCTAGAAACCGCTGGAGGAGCCCTGCAGTTGCCCTTCCCTTCCCTCTGACAGAGCTCTCACTGCTGAAGCCCTTGGCAGTGTGCAACCCACCACCCCTAAGCCCTCCCAAACGACGCCTGGCACCTATGTGCAAAGGCAAGGCAGGATTGGAGCTGAGGCAAGGAAGGCACCAGTGGCGTCTCCCAGGCTCGCTCAGACAGCTCCTTCCTGGGGAGGGAGCCTAAAAGCAAGGCAAGTCTGGGCAAGGCGAGCCCCCGGCGAGCAGCCTCGCGCCAGAAACTCTGCCAGATCGGGGCTCTGAGCAGAGCTAGAGCTCTGCCGTACTGGAGGCCCACTTAGCTCCGTGCAAGCAGGGCTTTCCTCTTGACTGGGCTCGGCTGCCTCCTCTTCTCCCGAGGAGGCTCGCTACACTGCTGGCTGTGCTCTCGCCTATCAGGCGGCGCGCAGGGCTCCTCCAGCAGGTCTTGCCTCAGGGCTGCTTCCCCTGAGTTGAGGCTGTGGGCGGGAACCCAGACACGCAGGATAAGGCCCCAACCACCTGCACATGTCTCTGCTGGGGAGGAGAGTGCTAGGGAACCTACGTCTCTCACACACTTTCTAGGCACCCACGGAGTCAGCCTCTGGGAGTGTGGGGATGCAAAACCCAGCCAGGGGCCCTTGGAACCTGGTGCTCTCCGTGCGGAGCTTTGTCTGGGCGGCCAAGGAACCGCTGAAGGAGCCCTGCTGTTGCCCTTCGCTTCCCTCTGACAGAGCTTTCACTGCTGGAGCCCTTGGCAGTGTGCAACCCACCAGCCCCTAAGCCCTCCTCAAGGACGCTTGGGACCTAAGTGCAAAGGCAAGGCAGGGGTAGAGCTGAAGCCAGGAAGGCGCCAGTGGCGTTTCCGAGCCTCACACAGCCTGCTCCTTCCTGGGGAGGGAGCCTTAAAGCAAGGCAAGTCTGCGCAAGGCTCGCCTATGGCAGAGCATCTTGGTGCCAGGAACTCTGCCAGATCGGGCCTCTGAACAGAGCTAGAGATCTGCCGTACTGGAGTCGCACTTAGCTTCGTGTAAGCAGGGATTTCAGCTTGACGGGACTTGCTGCCTCCTCTTCCCCGAGGAGGCTCGCTTCCCTGCTGGCTGTGCACTCGCCTATCAGGCGGGGCGCAGGGCTCCTCCAGCAGGTCTTGCCTCAGGGGCTGCTTCCCCTGAGTTGGGGCTGTGGGCAGGAACCCAGACACGCAGGATCAGGCCCCAAACACCTGCACATGTCTCTGCTGGGGAGGAGAGTGCTAGGGAACCTACGTCTGTCATACACTTTCTGGGCACCCAAGGAATCAGCCTCCGTGTGTGCGGGGCTGAAAACCCCAGCCAGGGGACCTGGAGCCTGGTGCTCTCCGTGTGGCGCTGAATCTGGCGGCCAAGCAACCGCTGGAGGAGCCCTGCAGTTGCCCTTCCCTTCCCTCTGACAGAATTCTCACTGCTGGAGCCCTTGGCAGTGTGCAACCCACCAGCCCCTAAGCTCTCCTTAAGGAGGACTGGGACCTAAGTGCAAAGGCAAGGCAGGATTGGAGCTGAGGCAAGAAAGGCGCCAGTGGCGACTCCCAGGCTCCTGCTGCCTGCTCCTTCCTGGAGAGGCAGCCTAAAAGCAAGGCAAGTCTGGGCAAGGCTAGCCCCCGGCAGAGCAGCCTCGCGCCAGGAACTCTGCCAGATCGGGGCTCTGAGCAGAGCTAGAGCTCTGCCGTACTGGAGGCGCACTTAGCTCCGTGCAAGCAGGGCTTTCAACTTGACGGGGCTGGGCTGCCTCCTCTTCCCCGAGGAGGCTCGCTTCCCTGCTGGCTGTGCACTCGCCTATCAGGCGGGGCGCAGGGCTCCTCCAGCAGGTCTTGCCTCAGGGGCTGCTTCCCCTGAGTTGGGGCTGTGGGCAGGAACCCAGACACGCAGGATCAGGCCCCAAACACCTGCACATGTCTCTGCTGGGGAGGAGAGTGCTAGGGAACCTACGTCTGTCATACACTTTCTGGGCACCCAAGGAATCAGCCTCCGTGTGTGCGGGGCTGAAAACCCCAGCCAGGGCCCTGGGAGCCTGGTGCTCTCGGTGCGGCGCTGATTCTAGGCGGCCTAGAAACCGCTGGAGGAGCCCTGCAGTTGCCCTTCCCTTCCCTCTGACAGAGCTCTCACTGCTGAAGCCCTTGGCAGTGTGCAACCCACCACCCCCTAAGCCCTCCCCAACGACGCCTGGCACCTATGTGCAAAGGCAAGGCAGGATTGGAGCTGAGGCAAGGAAGGCACCAGTGGCGTCTCCCAGGCTCGCTCAGACAGCTCCTTCCTGGGGAGGGAGCCTAAAAGCAAGGCAAGTCTGGGCAAGGCGAGCCCCCCGAGCAGCCTCGCGCCAGAAACTCTGCCAGATCGGGGCTCTGAGCAGAGCTAGAGCTCTGCCGTACTGGAGGCCCACTTAGCTCCGTGCAAGCAGGGCTTTCCTCTTGACTGGGCTCGGCTGCCTCCTCTTCTCCCGAGGAGGCTCGCTACACTGCTGGCTGTGCTCTCGCCTATCAGGCGGGCGCGCAGGGCTCCTCCAGCAGGTCTTGCCTCAGGGGCTGCTTCCCCTGAGTTGAGGCTGTGGGCGGGAACCCAGACACGCAGGATAAGGCCCCAACCACCTGCACATGTCTCTGCTGGGGAGGAGAGTGCTAGGGAACCTACGTCTCTCACACACTTTCTAGGCACCCACGGAGTCAGCCTCTGGGAGTGTGGGGATGCAAAACCCAGCCAGGGGCCCTTGGAACCTGGTGCTCTCCGTGCGGAGCTTTGTCTGGGCGGCCAAGGAACCGCTGAAGGAGCCCTGCTGTTGCCCTTCGCTTCCCTCTGACAGAGCTTTCACTGCTGGAGCCCTTGGCAGTGTGCAACCCACCAGCCCCTAAGCCCTCCTCAAGGACGCTTGGGACCTAAGTGCAAAGGCAAGGCAGGGGTAGAGCTGAAGCCAGGAAGGCGCCAGTGGCGTTTCCGAGCCTCACACAGCCTGCTCCTTCCTGGGAGGGAGCCTTAAAGCAAGGCAAGTCTGCGCAAGGCTCGCCTATGGCAGAGCATCTTGGTGCCAGGAACTCTGCCAGATCGGGCCTCTGAACAGAGCTAGAGATCTGCCGTACTGGAGTCGCACTTAGCTTCGTGTAAGCAGGGATTTCAGCTTGACGGGGACTTGCTGCCTCCTCTTCCCCCGAGGAGGCTCGCTTCCCTGCTGGCTGTGCACTCGCCTATCAGGCGGGGGCGCAGGGCTCCTCCAGCAGGTCTTGCCTCAGGGGCTGCTTCCCCTGAGTTGGGGCTGTGGGCAGGAACCCAGACACGCAGGATCAGGCCCCAAACACCTGCACATGTCTCTGCTGGGGAGGAGAGTGCTAGGGAACCTACGTCTGTCATACACTTTCTGGGCACCCAAGGAATCAGCCTCCGTGTGTGCGGGGCTGAAAACCCCAGCCAGGGGCCCTGGGAGCCTGGTGCTCTCCGTGTGGCGCTGAATCTGGGCGGCCAAGCAACCGCTGGAGGAGCCCTGCAGTTGCCCTTCCCTTCCCTCTGACAGAATTCTCACTGCTGGAGCCCTTGGCAGTGTGCAACCCACCAGCCCCTAAGCTCTCCTTAAGGAGGACTGGGACCTAAGTGCAAAGGCAAGGCAGGATTGGAGCTGAGGCAAGAAAGGCGCCAGTGGCGACTCCCAGGCTCCTGCTGCCTGCTCCTTCCTGGAGAGGCAGCCTAAAAGCAAGGCAAGTCTGGGCAAGGCTAGCCCCCGGCAGAGCAGCCTCGCGCCAGGAACTCTGCCAGATCGGGGCTCTGAGCAGAGCTAGAGCTCTGCCGTACTGGAGGCGCACTTAGCTCCGTGCAAGCAGGGCTTTCAACTTGACGGGGCTGGGCTGCCTCCTCTTCCCCCGAGGAGGCTCGCTTCCCTGCTGGCTGTGCACTCGCCTATCAGGCGGGGGCGCAGGGCTCCTCCAGCAGGTCTTGCCTCAGGGGCTGCTTCCCCTGAGTTGGGGCTGTGGGCAGGAACCCAGACACGCAGGATCAGGCCCCAACCACCTGCACATGTCTCTGCTGGGGAGGAGAGTGCTAGGGAACCTACGTCTGTCATACACTTTCTGGGCACCCAAGGAATCAGCCTCCGTGTGTGCGGGGCTGAAAACCCCAGCCAGGGGCCCTGGGAGCCTGGTGCTCTCGGTGCGGCGCTGATTCTAGGCGGCCTAGAAACCGCTGGAGGAGCCCTGCAGTTGCCCTTCCCTTCCCTCTGACAGAGCTCTCACTGCTGAAGCCCTTGGCAGTGTGCAACCCACCACCCCCTAAGCCCTCCCCAACCACGCCTGGCACCTATGTGCAAAGGCAAGGCAGGATTGGAGCTGAGGCAAGGAAGGCACCAGTGGCGTCTCCCAGGCTCGCTCAGACAGCTCCTTCCTGGGGAGGGAGCCTAAAAGCAAGGCAAGTCTGGGCAAGGCGAGCCCCCGGCCGAGCAGCCTCGCGCCAGAAACTCTGCCAGATCGGGGCTCTGAGCAGAGCTAGAGCTCTGCCGTACTGGAGGCCCACTTAGCTCCGTGCAAGCAGGGCTTTCCTCTTGACTGGGCTCGGCTGCCTCCTCTTCTCCCGAGGAGGCTCGCTACACTGCTGGCTGTGCTCTCGCCTATCAGGCGGGGCGCGCAGGGCTCCTCCAGCAGGTCTTGCCTCAGGGGCTGCTTCCCCTGAGTTGAGGCTGTGGCGGGAACCCAGACACGCAGGATAAGGCCCCAACCACCTGCACATGTCTCTGCTGGGGAGGAGAGTGCTAGGGAACCTACGTCTCTCACACACTTTCTAGGCACCCACGGAGTCAGCCTCTGGGAGTGTGGGGATGCAAAACCCAGCCAGGGGCCCTTGGAACCTGGTGCTCTCCGTGCGGAGCTTTGTCTGGGCGGCCAAGGAACCGCTGAAGGAGCCCTGCTGTTGCCCTTCGCTTCCCTCTGACAGAGCTTTCACTGCTGGAGCCCTTGGCAGTGTGCAACCCACCAGCCCCTAAGCCCTCCTCAAGGACGCTTGGACCTAAGTGCAAAGGCAAGGCAGGGGGTAGAGCTGAAGCCAGGAAGGCGCCAGTGGCGTTTCCGAGCCTCACACAGCCTGCTCCTTCCTGGGGAGGGAGCCTTAAAGCAAGGCAAGTCTGCGCAAGGCTCGCCTATGGCAGAGCATCTTGGTGCCAGGAACTCTGCCAGATCGGGCCTCTGAACAGAGCTAGAGATCTGCCGTACTGGAGTCGCACTTAGCTTCGTGTAAGCAGGGATTTCAGCTTGACGGGGACTTGCTGCCTCCTCTTCCCCCGAGGAGGCTCGCTTCCCTGCTGGCTGTGCACTCGCCTATCAGGCGGGGGCGCAGGGCTCCTCCAGCAGGTCTTGCCTCAGGGGCTGCTTCCCCTGAGTTGGGGCTGTGGGCAGGAACCCAGACACGCAGGATCAGGCCCCAAACACCTGCACATGTCTCTGCTGGGGGAGAGTGCTAGGGAACCTACGTCTGTCATACACTTTCTGGGCACCCAAGGAATCAGCCTCCGTGTGTGCGGGGCTGAAAACCCCAGCCAGGGGACCTGGGAGCCTGGTGCTCTCCGTGTGGCGCTGAATCTGGGCGGCCAAGCAACCGCTGGAGGAGCCCTGCAGTTGCCCTTCCCTTCCCTCTGACAGAATTCTCACTGCTGGAGCCCTTGGCAGTGTGCAACCCACCAGCCCCTAAGCTCTCCTTAAGGAGGACTGGGACCTAAGTGCAAAGGCAAGGCAGGATTGGAGCTGAGGCAAGAAAGGCGCCAGTGGCGACTCCCAGGCTCCTGCTGCCTGCTCCTTCCTGGAGAGGCAGCCTAAAAGCAAGGCAAGTCTGGGCAAGGCTAGCCCCGGCAGAGCAGCCTCGCGCCAGGAACTCTGCCAGATCGGGGCTCTGAGCAGAGCTAGAGCTCTGCCGTACTGGAGGCGCACTTAGCTCCGTGCAAGCAGGGCTTTCAACTTGACGGGCTGGGCTGCCTCCTCTTCCCCCGAGGAGGCTCGCTTCCCTGCTGGCTGTGCACTCGCCTATCAGGCGGGGCGCAGGGCTCCTCCAGCAGGTCTTGCCTCAGGGGCTGCTTCCCCTGAGTTGGGGCTGTGGGCAGGAACCCAGACACGCAGGATCAGGCCCCAACCACCTGCACATGTCTCTGCTGGGGAGGAGAGTGCTAGGGAACCTACGTCTGTCATACACTTTCTGGGCACCCAAGGAATCAGCCTCCGTGTGTGCGGGGCTGAAAACCCCAGCCAGGGGCCCTGGGAGCCTGGTGCTCTCGGTGCGGCGCTGATTCTAGGCGGCCTAGAAACCGCTGGAGGAGCCCTGCAGTTGCCCTTCCCTTCCCTCTGACAGAGCTCTCACTGCTGAAGCCCTTGGCAGTGTGCAACCCACCACCCCCTAAGCCCTCCCCAACCACGCCTGGCACCTATGTGCAAAGGCAAGGCAGGATTGGAGCTGAGGCAAGGAAGGCACCAGTGGCGTCTCCCAGGCTCGCTCAGACAGCTCCTTCCTGGGGAGGGAGCCTAAAAGCAAGGCAAGTCTGGGCAAGGCGAGCCCCCGGCCGAGCAGCCTCGCGCCAGAAACTCTGCCAGATCGGGGCTCTGAGCAGAGCTAGAGCTCTGCCGTACTGGAGGCCCACTTAGCTCCGTGCAAGCAGGGCTTTCCTCTTGACTGGGCTCGGCTGCCTCCTCTTCTCCCGAGGAGGCTCGCTACACTGCTGGCTGTGCTCTCGCCTATCAGGCGGGCGCGCAGGGCTCCTCCAGCAGGTCTTGCCTCAGGGGCTGCTTCCCCTGAGTTGAGGCTGTGGGCGGGAACCCAGACACGCAGGATAAGGCCCCAACCACCTGCACATGTCTCTGCTGGGGAGGAGAGTGCTAGGGAACCTACGTCTCTCACACACTTTCTAGGCACCCACGGAGTCAGCCTCTGGGAGTGTGGGGATGCAAAACCCAGCCAGGGGCCCTTGGAACCTGGTGCTCTCCGTGCGGAGCTTTGTCTGGGCGGCCAAGGAACCGCTGAAGGAGCCCTGCTGTTGCCCTTCGCTTCCCTCTGACAGAGCTTTCACTGCTGGAGCCCTTGGCAGTGTGCAACCCACCAGCCCCTAAGCCCTCCTCAAGGACGCTTGGACCTAAGTGCAAAGGCAAGGCAGGGTAGAGCTGAAGCCAGGAAGGCGCCAGTGGCGTTTCCGAGCCTCACACAGCCTGCTCCTTCCTGGGAGGGAGCCTTAAAGCAAGGCAAGTCTGCGCAAGGCTCGCCTATGGCAGAGCATCTTGGTGCCAGGAACTCTGCCAGATCGGGCCTCTGAACAGAGCTAGAGATCTGCCGTACTGGAGTCGCACTTAGCTTCGTGAAGCAGGGATTTCAGCTTGACGGGACTTGCTGCCTCCTCTTCCCCGAGGAGGCTCGCTTCCCTGCTGGCTGTGCACTCGCCTATCAGGCGGGGGCGCAGGGCTCCTCCAGCAGGTCTTGCCTCAGGGGCTGCTTCCCCTGAGTTGGGCTGTGGGCAGGAACCCAGACACGCAGGATCAGGCCCCAAACACCTGCACATGTCTCTGCTGGGGAGGAGAGTGCTAGGGAACCTACGTCTGTCATACACTTTCTGGGCACCCAAGGAATCAGCCTCCGTGTGTGCGGGGCTGAAAACCCCAGCCAGGGGCCCTGGGAGCCTGGTGCTCTCCGTGTGGCGCTGAATCTGGGCGGCCCAAGCAACCGCTGAGAGGAGCCCTGCAGTTGCCCTTCCCTTCCCTCTGACAGAATTCTCACTGCTGGAGCCCTTGGCAGTGTGCAACCCACCAGCCCCTAAGCTCTCCTTAAGGAGGACTGGGACCTAAGTGCAAAGGCAAGGCAGGATTGGAGCTGAGGCAAGAAAGGCGCGCCAGTGGCGACTCCCAGGCTCCTGCTGCCTGCTCCTTCCTGGAGAGGCAGCCTAAAAGCAAGGCAAGTCTGGGCAAGGCTAGCCCCCGGCAGAGCAGCTCGCGCCAGGAACTCTGCCAGATCGGGGCTCTGAGCAGAGCTAGAGCTCTGCCGTACTGGAGGCGCACTTAGCTCCGTGCAAGCAGGGCTTTCAACTTGACGGGGCTGGGCTGCTCCTCTTCCCCCGAGGAGGCTCGCTTCCCTGCTGGCTGTGCACTCGCCTATCAGGCGGGGCGCAGGGCTCCTCCAGCAGGTCTTGCCTCAGGGGCTGCTTCCCCTGAGTTGGGGCTGTGGCAGGAACCCAGACACGCAGGATCAGGCCCCAACACCTGCACATGTCTCTGCTGGGGAGGAGAGTGCTAGGGAACCTACGTCTGTCATACACTTCTGGGCACCCAAGGAATCAGCCTCCGTGTGTGCGGGGCCTGAAAACCCCAGCCAGGGGCCCTGGGAGCCTGGTGCTCTCGGGTGCGGCGCTGATTCTAGGCGGCTAGAAACCGCTGGAGGAGCCCTGCAGTTGCCCTTCCCTTCCCTCTGACAGAGCTCTCACTGCTGAAGCCCTTGGCAGTGTGCAACCACCACCCCTAAGCCCTCCCAACCACGCCTGGCACCTATGTGCAAAGGCAAGGCAGGATTGGAGCTGAGGCAAGGAAGGCACCAGTGGCGTCTCCCAGGCTCGCTCAGACAGCTCCTTCCTGGGAGGGAGCCTAAAAGCAAGGCAAGTCTGGGCAAGGCGAGCCCCGGCGAGCAGCCTCGCGCCAGAAACTCTGCCAGATCGGGGCTCTGAGCAGAGCTAGAGCTCTGCCGTACTGGAGGCCACTTAGCTCCGTGCAAGCAGGGCTTTCCTTGACTGGGCTCGGCTGCCTCCTCTTCTCCCGAGGAGGCTCTGGCGGCTAGCACTGCCTGGGCTGTGCTCATCGCCTATCATGGGGCGGAGCCGCGCAGGGCGTTC
>NW_017195497.1:0-8898 GCF_001704415.2 Capra hircus
GTGGTGTGAGTCGATCCTCGGCTTGAAAGTCGAGGCAGTGAAGGGAAAACAGGTTTCCCTGGAATGGACTGAGACATTCAGGGGACTCTGGAAATGGTGGCACGACCCTGGAGTTCCTCTCACCTTTCCTGTGGAGAGTACCTCCTCTTGAGATGCGACGGAAACGGCAGAATTCTTTTTCCGACCACGCAGTAAAAGGATCCCCCCTCTCGAGCTAGGAGGCGGAAACGGGGCTCCTCTGGATGTGGGCGGGACTCTCGTGCTTCCTCTCGAGTGGAGACGGGTATGTCGGGAAACTTGTTGAGTTGCAGCAAGGTTGTGAAGGACCCTTTGGAAGTTGCAGAGGTTAGGTCTGATTACCCCTGAGACGCCTCAGTGGAAATGGGCCTCATCTCGCCTGGAGGGCAGAACCTTCTGGATTTTCTCGAGTTGCGGCAGGTGGCTCTCGACTTACGACGGGGAGCTAAGAGTCCCGAATCTGGTGGCCTCCAGGAAAGGCCAGTCCCCATGCGAGTTGCTCGCGTGCTTCTCGGGACTCCACTCCCGTCGATGCTGGGTCCTAAGACCTTGTGTAGAGTCGGTGCAGGAACCGGAGAATTCCACTCCAGTGCTGACATGGTTCCTGGGGTACTTTTGGAGTCTCCCTAAGGGAGTCAGTCCTCGTCTCGAGTTGGGGCATGCACGTGCGCTTTCCTCCCGAGCTGTAGCTGTAGTGTCACGCTTCCCTTCGCGTGGATGAAGGAATCTGTGGCTTTCCCCCGAGTCTTTCCCACGAGGCTTTCCCACGAGGCTTTCCCAAATGTCTGTCCAACGTGCCACCGTGGTGTGAGTCATTCCTCGGCTTGAAAGTCGAGGCAGTTGAAAGGAAAACACGTTTCCCTGGAGTGGACTGAGACATCTGGGGACTGTGGGAATGGTGGCCCGACCCTGGAGTTCCTCTCGCCTTTCCTGTGGAGAGCGGCCTCCTCTTGACATGCGACGGGAAAGCCGGGAATTCTTTCCCGAACACGCAGGGAAAGTATCCCTCCTCTCGAGCTATGAAGATAGAGACGGGGCTCCTCTGGATGTGGGCGGGACTCTCGTGCTTCCTCTCTAGTGGAGCCGGGTATGTCGGGGAACTTCTTAAGTTACAGTAAAAGTGTGAAGGACCCTTTGGGAGTTCAGAGGTTAGGTGTGATTTGCCTCGAGACGCCTCAGCGGACATGGCCTCATCTCGCCTGGCGGGGAGAACCTCCTGTATTTTCTCGAGTTTGGGACAGGTGCTCTCGACTTACGACGGGGACTTCAGGGACCCGCTCTGGTGGCCTCAGGAAAGGACAGTCCCCATGCGAGTTCCTCGGGGACCTCTCGGGATTCCTCTCCCTTCGATGCTGGGGCCTAAGACCTTGTGTGGAGTCAGTGCCGAAACCTGAGGATTCCTCTCCAGTGCTGACATTGATTTTGGGCTACTTCTGGAGTCTCGCCAGGGGCGTCAGTCCTCGTCGCGGGTAGGGGCATACACGTGCACTTTCCTTCCCGTGTTGTAGCAGAAGTGTTGCCCTTCCCTTCGCGTGGATCAAGGGATGTGTGGCTTTCCCTCGAGGCTTTCCCACGAGGCTTTTCCCACGAGGCTTTCCCACAGGGCTGTCCCACGTGCACCGTGGTGTGAGTCGATCCTCGGCTTGAACGTCGAGGCAGTGCAGGGAAAACAGGTTTCCCTGGAATGGACTGAGACATCTGGGGGACTCTGGGAATGGTGGCACGACCCTGGAGTTCCTCTCGCCTTTCCTGTGGAGAGCGCCTCCTCTTGAGATGCGACGGAAACGCCGGGAATTCTTTCCCGACCACGCAGGGAAAGGATCCCTACCTCTCGAGCTAGGAGGCGGAAACGGGGCTCCTCAGGATGTGGGCGGGACTCTCGTGCTTCCTCTCGAGTGGAGACGGGCATGTCGGGGAACTATTTGAGTTGCAGCAAGGTTGTGAAGGACCCTTTAGAAGTTCCAGATGTTAGATGTGATTAGCCTCGAGACGCCTCAGCGGAAATGGGCCTCATCTCGCCTGGGAGGGGAGAACCTCCTGGATTTTCTCGACTTGCGGCAGGTGCTCTGGACTTACGACGGGGACCTCAGGGACCCGCTCTGGTGGCCTCAGGAAAGGCCAGTCCCCATGCGAGTTGCTCCCGGGCCTCTCGGGATTCCACTCCCGTCGATGCTGGGTCCTAAGACCTTGTGTGGAGTCAGTGCCCGAACCTGAGGATTCCTCTCCATTGCCGACATGGATCTTGGGGTACTTCTGGAGTCTTCCCAGGGAAGTCAGTCCTCCTCTCGTGTGGGGGGCATGCACCGGCGCTTTCCTCCCGAGCTGTAGCAGCAGTGTCACGCTTCCATTCGCGTGGATCAAGGGATCAGGGGCTTTCCCTCGAGGCTTTCCCACTAGGCTTTCCCACGAGGCTTTCCACAGGATGTCCCACGTGCCACCGTGGTGTGAGTCGATCCTCGGCTTGGAAGTCGAGGCAGTGCAGGGAAAACAGGTTTCCCTGGAATGGACTGAGACATCTGGTGGACTCTGGGAATGTGGCACGACTCTGGGGTACCTCTCGCACTTCCTGTGGGAGCGCCTCCTCTTGAATGCGACGGAAACGCCGGGGATTCTTTCCCGAACACGCAGGGAAAGGATACCTCCTCTCGAGCTAGGTGGCGGTAACGGGGTTCCTCTGGATATTGGCGGGACTCTCCTGCTTCCTCTCGAGTGGAGACGGGTATGTCAGGGAACTTCTTGGAGTTGCAGCAAGGGTGTGAAGGACCCTTTGGAAGTTCCATAGGTTAGGTGTGATTAGCCTCGATACGCCTCTGGGAAATGGGCCTCATCTCGCCTGGAGGGGAGTACCTCCTGAATTTTCTCGAGTTGTGGCAGGCGCTCTCGACTTACGACGGGGACCTCAGGGACCCGCTCTGGTGACCTCAGGAAAGGCCAGTCCACATGAGAGTTGCTTTGGGGCCTCTCGGATTCCTCTCTCGTCGATGCCAGGGCCTAAGATCTTGTATGGAGTCGGTGCCGGAACCTGAGCATTCCTCTCCAGTGCAGACATGGATCCTGGGGTACTTCTGCAGTCTCCCCAGGGGAGTCAGTCCTCGTCTCTAGCGGGGGCATGTACGTGCGCTTTCCTCCTGAGCTGAAGCAGCAGTGTCACGCTTCCCTATGCTTGGATCAAGGGATCTGTGCCTTTCCCTCGAGGCTTTCCCACGAGGCTTTCCCACGAGGCTTTCCCACGAGGCTTTCCCATGAGGCTTTCCCACAGGGCTGTCCCACGTGCCACCGTGGTGTGAGTCGATCCTCGGCTTGAAAGTCGAGGCAGTGCAGGGAAAACTGGTTTCCCTGGAATGGACTGAGACATCCAGGGGACTCTGGGAATGGTGGCACGACCCTGGAGTTCCTCTCACCTTTCCTGTGGAGCGCGACTCCTCTTGAGATGTGACGGGAACACCGGGAATTCTATCCCGACCACGCAGGGAAAGGATCCCTCTTCTCGAGCTAGAAGGCGGAAACGGGGCTCCTCTGGATGTAGGCGGGACTCTCATGCTTCCTCTCGAGTGGAGACGGGAATGTCGGGAACTTCTTGAGTTGCAGTAAGGGTGTGAAGGACCCTTTGGAAAGTTCCACAGGTAAGGTGTGATTAGCCTCGAGATACCTCAGCGGAAATGGGACTCAGCTCACCTGGAGGGGAGAACCTCCTGGTTTTTCTCGAGTTGCGGCAGGTGCTCTCGACTTACGACGGGGACCTCAGGGACCCGCTGTGGTGGCCTCAGGAAAGGCCAGTACCCATGCGAGTTGCTCTGGGGCCTCTCGGGATTCCTCTCACGTCGATGCACGGGCCTAAGACCTTGTGTGGAGTCGGTGCCGGAACCTGAGGATTCCTCTCCAGTGCAGACATGGATCCTGGGGTACTTCTGGAGTCTCCCTAGGGGAGTCAGTCCTCGTCTCGAGCGGGGGCATGCACGTGCGCTTTCCTCCCGAGCTGTAGCAGCAGTGTCACGCTTCCCTTCGCGTGGATCAAGAGATCTGTGGCTTTCCCTTGAGGCTTTCCCACGAGGCTTTCCCACGAGGCTTTCTCACAAGGCTGTACCACGATGCCACGGTGGTGTGAGTCGATCCTCGGCTTGAAAGTCGAGGCAGTGCAGGGAAAACAGGTTTCCCTGGAATGGACTGAGACACCTGGGGGACTCTGGGAATGGTGGCACGACCCTGGTGTTCCTCTCGCCTTTCCTGTGGAGAGCGTCTCCTCTTGTGATGCGACGGGAACGCCGAGAATTCTTCCCGAACACGCAGAGAAAGGATCCCTCCCTCTCGAGCTAGGAGGCAGAAACGGGTCTCTTCTGGATGTGGGCGGGACTCTCGTGCTTCCTCTCGAGTGGAGACGGGAAGTCGGGGAACTTCTTGAGTTGCAGCAAGATTGTGAAGGACCCTTTGGAATTTCCAGAGGTTAAGTGTGATTAGCCTCGAGACGCCTCAGCGGAAATGGGCCTCATCTCGCCTGGAGGGACGAACCTCCTGGATTTTCTCGAGTTGCGGCAGGTGCTCTCGACTTCAGACGGGGACCTCAGGGACCCGCTCTCGAGGCCTCAGGAAAGGCCAGTCCCTATGCCAGTTGCTCGCGAGCCTCTCGGGATTCCTCTCCGTCGATGCTGGTGCCTAAGACCTTGGGGAGTCGGTGCCCGCACCTGAGGATTCCTCTCCAGTGCTGACACGGATCTTGGGGTACTTCTGAAGTCTCCCCTGGGGAGTCAGTCCTCGTCTCGAGTGGGGCAGGGACGTGCGATTTCCTCCCGAGCTGTAGCAGCAGTGTCATGCTTCCCTTCGCGTGGATCAAGGGATCTGTGGCTTTGCCTCAAGGCTTTCCACTAGGCTTTCCCACGAGGCTTTCCCACAGGGCTGTCCCACGTGCCACCGTGGTGTGAGTTGATCCTCGGCTTGAAAGTCGAGGCAGTGCAGGGAAAACAGGTTTCCCTGGAATGGACAGACATCTGGGTGACTCTGGGAATGGTGGCCCGACCCTAGAGTTCCTCTCGCCTTTCCTATGGAGAGAGAGCCTCCTCTTGAGATGCGACGGGAACGCCGGGAATTCTTTCCCGACCACGCAGGGAAAGGTTCCCTCCTCTCGAGCTATGAGGCGGAAACGGGGCTCCTCTGGATGTGGGCAGAACTCTCGTGCTTCCTCTCGAGTCGAGACGGGTATGTTTGGGAACTTCTTGAGTTGCAGCAAGGGTGTGAAGGACCTTTGGAATTTCCAGAGGTTAGATGTGACTAGCCTCAAGATGCCTCAGCGGAAATGGGCCTCATATAGCCTGGAGGGGAGAACCTCCTGGATTTTCTCGAGTTGCGGCAGGTGCTCTGATTTACGACGGGGACCCCTGGGACCCGCTCTGGTGGCCTCAGGAAAGGCCAGTCCCAATGCGAGTTGCTCGGGGGACTCTCGGGATTCCTCTCCCGTCGATGCTGGGGCCTAAGACCTTGTGTGGACTCAGTGACGCAACCTGAGGATTCCTCTCCATTGCTGACATGGATCTTGGGGTACTTCTGGAGTCTCCCCAGGGGAGTCAGTACGCGTCTCGAGTGGGGGCATGCACGTGCGCTTTCCTCCCGAGCTGTAGCAGCAGTGTCTCCTTCCCCTCGCGAGGATCAAGAGATCAGGGGATTTCCCTCGAGGCTTTCCCACGAGGCTTTCCCACGAGGCTTTCTCACAAGGCTCTCCCACGTGCCACCGTGGTGTGAGTCCATCCTCGGCTTGAAAGTCGAGGCAGTGCAGGAAAACTGTTTTCCCTGGAATGGACGGAGACATCTGGTTGCCTCTGGAATGGTGGCACGACGCTGGAGTTCCTCTCGCCTTTCCTGTGGAGAGCGCCTCCTCTTGAGATTCGACGGGAACGCCGGGAATTCTTTCCGGACGACGTAGGGAAAGGATCCCTCCTCTCAAGCTAGGAGGCGGAAACGGGGCTCCTCTGGATGTGGGCGGGACTCTCGTGCTTCCTCTGGAGCGGAGACGGGTATGTCGGGGAACTTCTTGAGTTGCAGCAAGGGTGTGAAGGACCTTTGGAAGTTCCAGAGGTTAGGTGTGAGTAGCCTCGAGACGCCTCAGCGGAAATGGCCCTCATCTCGCCTGGAGGGGAGAACCTCCTGGATTTTCTCGAATTGCGGCAGTTGCTCTCCACTTACGACGGGGACCTCAGGGACCCGCTCTGGTGGCCTCAGGAAAGACCAGTCCCCATGCGAGTAGCTCGGGGCCTCTCGGGATTCCTTCCCTGTCGATGCTGGGGCCTAAGACCTTGTGTGGAGTCAGTGCTGGAACCTGAGCATTCCTCTCCAGTGCTGTCATGGATCTTGGGGTACTTCTGGAGTCTCCCCAGGGGAGTCAGTCCTCCTCTCGAGTGGGGGCATGCACGTGCGCTTTCCTCCTTAGCTGAAGCAGCAGTGTCACGCTTCCCTATGCTTGGATCAAGGGATCTGTGCCTTCCCCTCGAGGCTTTCCCACGAGGCTTTCCCACGAGGCTTTCCCAGGCGAGGCTTTCCCATGAGGCTTTCCCACAGGGCTGTCCCACGTGCCACCGTGGTGTGAGTCGATTCTCGTTTGAAAGTCGAGGCAGTGAAGGGAAGACAGGTTTCCCTGGAATGGACTGAGAGATCCAGGGGACTCTGGGAATGGTGGCACGACCCTGGAGTTCCTCTCACCTTTCCTGTGGAGCGCGACTCCTCTTGAGATGTGACAGGAACATCGGGAATTCTATCCCGACCACGCAGGGAAAGGATCCCTCCTCTTGAGCTAGAAGGCGGAAACGGGGCTTCTCTCGATGTGTGCGGGACTCTCGTGCTTCCTCTCGAGTTGAGACGGGTATGTCGGGGAACTTCTTGAGTTGCAGTAAGGGTGTGAAGGACCCTTTGGAAGTTCCACAGGTAAGGTGTGATTAGCCTCGAGATACCTCAGCGGAAATGGACTCAGCTCACCTGGAGGGGAGAACCTCCTGGATTTTCTCGAGTTGCGGCAGGTGCTCTCGACTTACGACGGGGACCTCAGGGATCCGCTGTGGTGGCCTCAGGAAAGGCCAATCCCCATGTGAGTAGCTTGGGGGCCTCTCGGGATTCCTCTCCGTCGATGCCGGGGCCTAAGACCTTGTGTGGAGTAGGTGCCGGAACCTGAGGTTTCCTCTCCAGTGCTGACATGGATCTTGGGGTACGTCTGGAGTCGCCCCAGGGGAGTCAGTCCTCGTCTCGAGTGGGGGCATGTACGTGCGCTTTCCTCCCGAGATGTAGCAGCAGTGTCATGCTTCCCTTCGCGTGGATCAAGGGATCTGCAACTTTCCCTCGAGGCTTTCCCACGAGGCTTTCCCTCGAAGCTTTCCACAGGTCTGTCCCACGTGCCACCGTGGTGTGAGTCGATCCTCGCTTGAAAGTCGAGGCAGTGCAGGGAAAACAGGTTTCCCTTGAATGGACTGAGACATCTGGGGACTCTGGGAATGGTGGCACGACCCTGGAGTTCCTCTCGCCTTTCCTGTGGAGAGCGCCTCCTCTTGAGATGCGACGGGAACGCCGGGAATTCTTTCCCGACCACGCAGGGAAATATCCCTGCCTCGAGCTATGAGAGGCAAACGGGGCTCCTCCGGATGAGGGCGGGACTCTCGTGCTTCCTCTCCAGTGGAGACGGGTATGTTGGGGAACTTCTTGAGTTGCAGCAAGGGTGTGAAGGACCCTTTGGAAAGTCAAGAGGTTAGTTGTGATTAGCCTCGAGATGCCTCAGCGGAAATGGGCCTAATCTCGCCTGGAAGGGAGAACCTCCTGGATTTTCTCTAGTTGCGGCAGGTGCTCTCGACTTACGACGGGGACCTCTGGGACCCGCTCTGGTGGCCTCAGGAAAGGCCAGTCCCCATGCTAGTTGCATGGGGCCACTCGGGATTCCTCTCCCGTCGATGTTGGGGCCTAAGACCTTGTGTCGAGTCGGTGCAGGAACCGGAGAATTCCACTCCAGTGCTGACATGGTTCCTGGGGTACTTTTGGAGTCTCCTAAGGGAGTCAGTCCTCGTCTCGAGTTGGGGCATGCACGTGCGCTTTCCTCCCGAGCTTAGCTGTAGTGTCGCGCTTCCCTTCGCGTGATGAAGGATCTGTGGCTTTCCCCCGAGTCTTTCCCACGAGGCTTTCCCACGAGGCTTTCCCACAGTCTGTCCAACGTGCCACCGTGGTGTGAGTCATTCCCGGCTTGAAAGTCGAGGCAGTGAAAGGAAAACACGTTTCCCTGGAGTGGACTGAGACATCTGGGGCTCTGGGAATGGTGAAACGACCCTGGAGTTCCTCTCGCCTTTCCTGTGGAGAGCGCCTCCTCTTGAGCTGCGACGGGAACGCCGGGAATTCTTTCCCGACCACGCAGGGAAAGTATCCCTCTTCTCGAGCTAGGAGGCGGAAACGGGGCTCCTCTGGATATGGGCGTGACTCTCGTGCTTCCTCTCGAGTGGATTCGGGTATGTCGGGGAACTTCTTGAGTTTCAGCAAGGGTGTGAAGGACCCTTTGGAAGTTCCAAGATGTTAGATGTGATTAGCCTCGAGACACCCTCAGCGGAAATGGGCCTCATCTCGCCTAGAGGGGAGAACCTCCTGGATTTTCTCAAGTTGCGGGCAGGTGCTCTGGACTTACGACGGGGACCTCAGGGACCCGCTCTGGCGGCCTCAGGAAAGACCAGTCCCCTTGCGAGTTTTTCGGGGGCCTCTCGGGGGCCTCTCGGGTTTCCTCTCCCGTCGATGCTTGGGCCTAAAACCTTGTGTGGAGTCAGTGCCGAGAACCTGAGGATTCATCTCCAGTGCTGACATGGAGCTTGGGTACTTCTGGAGTCTCCCCAGGGAGTCAGTCCTCGTCTCGAGTGGAGGCATGCACGTGCGCTT
>NW_017195498.1:0-8898 GCF_001704415.2 Capra hircus
CCTTCCTTGCAATGTCACGCTTCCCTTCGCGTGGATCAAGGGATCTGTGGCTTTCCATCGAGGCTTTCCCAGGAGGCACGAGGCTTTCCCAGGGCTGTCCACGTGCCACCGTGTGTGAGTGGATTCTCGGCTTGAAAGTCGAGGCAGGGAAAACAGGTTTCCCTGGAATGGACTGAGAAATCTGGGGGGACTCTGGGAATGGTGGCACGACCCTGGAGTTCCTCTCGCCTTTCCTGTGGAGAGCCCCTCTTGAGATGCGACGGGAATGCCGGGGAATTCTTTCCCGACCACACAGGGAAAGGATCCCTCCTCTCGAGCTATGAGGCGGAAACGGGGCTCCTCTGGATGTGGTCGGGACTCTCGTGCTTCCTCTCCAGTGAAGACGGGTATGTCGGGGAACTTCTTGAGTTGCAGCAAGGGTGTGAAGGTCCCTTTGGAAGTTCCAGAGGTTAGGTGTGATTAGCCTCGAGACGCCTCAGCAGAAATGGGCCTCAACTCGCCTGGAGGGGAGAACCTCCTGGATTTTCTCGAGTTGCGGCCGATTCTCTCGACTTACGACGGGGACCCCAGGAACCCGCTCTGGTGGCCTCAGGAAAGGCCAGTCCCCATGCGAGTTGCTCGGGGGCCTCTCAGGATTCCTCTCCCGTCGATGCCGGGCCTAAGACCTTGTGTGGAGTCGGTGCAGGAATCTGAGGATTCCTCTCCAGTGCTGACATGGATCTTGGGGTACTTCTGGAGTCTCCCCAGCAGACTCAGTCCTCGTCTCGATTGGGGCATGCACGTGTGATTTCCTCCCGAGCTGTAGCAGCAGTGTCGCGCTTCCCTTCTTGTGGATCATGGATCTGTGGCTTTCCCTCGAGGCTTTCCCTCCGAGCTTCCCACGAGGCTTTCCCACAGGGCTTGTCCCACGTGCCACCGTGGTGTGAGTCCGATCCTCGGCTCTTGAAATTCGAGGCAGTGCCAGGGAAAACAGGTTTCCCTGGAATGGACTGAGAAATCTGGGGTCTCTGGGAATGGTTTCACGACCCTGGAGTTCCTCTCGCTTTTCCTGTGGAGAGCGCCTCCTCTTGAGATGCGACGGAACACTGGGAATTCTTTCCCGACCACGCAGGGAAAGGATCGCTCCTCTCGAGCTAGGAGGCGGAAACGGGCTCCTCTGGATGTGGGCGGACTCTCGTGGCTTCCTCTCGAGTGGATACGGGTATGTCGGGGAACTTCTTGCAGTTGCCAGCAAGGGTGTGAAGGACCCTTTGGAAGTTCCAGAGGTTAGGTATGATTTGCCTTGAGAAGCCTCAGGGCAAATGGCCCTCATCTCGCCTGGAGGGGAGAACCTCCTGGATTTTCTCGAGTTGCGGCAGGTGCTCTCGACTTACGACCGGGACCTCAGGGACCCGCTCTGGTGGCCTCAGGAAAGGCCAGTCCCCATGCGAGTTGCTCGGGTGCCTCTCAGGAATCCTCTCCCTTCGATGCCGGGGCCTAAGACCTTTCGTGGAGTCGGTGCCGGAACCTGAGGATTCCTTCTATAGTGCTGACATGGATCTTGGGGTACTTCTGGAGTCTCCCCAGGAGAGTCAGTCCTCGTCTGGATGGGGCATGCACGTGTGCTTTCCTCCCGAGCTGTAGCAGCAGTGTCGCGCTTCCCTTCGCGTGGATCAAGGGATCTGTGGCTTTCCCTCGAGGCTTTCCCACGAGGCTTTCCCACGAGGCTTTCCCACTCGGCTGTCCCACATGCCACCGTGGTGTGAGTCGATCCTTGGCTTGAAAGTCGAGGCAGTGCAGGGAAAAACAGGTTTCCCTGGAATGGACTGAGACATATGGGGGTATCTGGGAATGGTGGCACGACCCTGGAGTTCCTCTCGCCTTTTCCTGTGGAGAGCGCTCCTCTTGAGATGCGACGGGAACGCCGGGAATTCTTTCCCCACCATGCAGGGAAAGGATCCCTCCTCTCGAGCAAGGATGCGGAAACGGGTCTCCTCTGGATGTGGGCGGGACTCTCGTGCTTCCTCTCGAGTGGAGACGGGTATGTCGGGGAACTTCTTGAGTTGCAGCAAGGGTGTGAAGGACCCTTTGGAAGTTCCAGATGTTAGATGTGATTAGCCTCGATACGCCTCAGCGGAAATGGGCCTCATCTCGCCTGGAGTTGAGAACCTCCTGGATTTTCTCGAGTTGCGGCAGGTGCTCTCGACTTACGACGGGGACCTCAGGGACCCGCTCTGCTGGCCTCAGGAAAGGCCAGTACCCATGCGAGTTGCTCGGGGACCTCTCGGGATTCCCCTCCCGTAGATGCAGGCGCCTAAGATCTTGTGTGGAGTCGGTGCCGTAACCTGAGGATTTCTCTCCAGTGCTGACATGGACCTCGGGGTACTTCTGGAGTCTCCCCAGGGGAGTCAGTCCTCGTCTCGAGTGGGGGCTTGCACGTGCGCTTTCCTCCCGAGCTGTAGCAGCAGTGTCATGCTTCCCTTCTGTTGGATCAAGGGATCTGTGCCTTTCCCTCGAGGCTTTCCCACGAGGCTTTCCCACAGGGCTGTCCCACGTGCCACCGTGGTGTGAGTCGATCCTCGGCTTGAAAGTCGAGGCAGTGCAGGGAAAGCAGGTTTCCCTGGAATGGACTGAGATATCTGGGGACTCTGGGAATGGTGGCACGACCCTGGAGTTCCTCTCGCCTTTCCTATGGAGAGCGCCTCCTCTTGAGATGCGACGGGAAAGCCGGGAATTCTTTCCCGACCACGCAGGGAAAGGATCCCTCCTCTCGAGCTAGGAGGCAGAAACGGTTCTCCTCTGGGTGAGGGCGGGAATCTCGTGGCTTCCTCTCGAGTGGACACGGGTATGTCGGGGAATTTCTTGAGTTGCAGCAAGGGTGTGAAGGACCCTTTGGAAGTTCCAGAGGTTAGGTGTGATTAGCCTCGAGACGCCTCAGCGGAAATGGGCCTCATCTCGCCTGGAGGGGAGAACCTCCTGGATTTTCTCGAGTTGCGGCAGGTGTTCTTGACTTACGACGGGACCTCAGGGACCTGCTCTGGTGGCCTCAGGAAAGGCAAGTCCCCATTCGAATTGCACGCAGGCCTCTCAGGATTCCTCTCCCTTCGTTGCCGGTCCTAAGATCTTGTGCGGAGTCAGTGCCGGAACCTGAGGATTCCTCTCAAGTGCTGACATGGATCTTGGGGTACTTCTGGAGTCTCCCCTAGGAGTCGGTCCTCATTTCGAGTGGGGGCATGCAGGTGTGCTTTCCTCCCGAGCTGTAGCTGCAGTGTCGCGCTTCCATTCGCGTGGATCAAGGGATCTGTGGCTTTCCCACGAGGCTTTCCCACGAGGCTTTCCCCACGAGGCTTTCCCACAGGGCTGTCCCAAGTGCCACCGTGGTGTGAGTCGATCCTCGGCTTGAAAGTCGAGGCAGTGCAGGGAAAACAGGTTTCCCTGGAATGGACTGAGACATCTGGGGGAATCTGGGAATGGTGGAACGACCCTGGAGTTGCCTCTCGCCTTTCCTGTGGAGAGCGCCTCCTCTTGAGATGCGACGGGAACTCGGGGAATTCTTTCCCCACGACGCAGGGAAAGGATCCCTCCTCTCAAGCTAGGAGGCGGAAACGTGGCTCCTATGGATGTGGGCGGGACTCTCGTGCTTTCTCTCGAGTGCAGACGGGTATGTCGGGGAACTTCTTGAGTTGCAGCAATGGTGTGAAGGACCCTTTGGAAATTCCAGATGTCAGATGTGATTAGCCTCGAGATGCCTCAGCGGAAATGGGCCTCATCTCGCCTGGAGGGGAGAACCTCCTGGATTATCTCGAGTTGTGGCAGGTTGCTTTCGACTTACGACGGGGACCTCAGGGACCCGCTCTGGTGGCCTCAGGAAAGGCCAGTCCCCATGCAAGTTCCTCGGGGCCTCTTCGGATTCCTCTCCCGTCGATGCCGGGGCCTAAGATCTTGTGTGGAGTATGTGCCGGAACCTGAGGATTCCTCTCCAGTGCTGACATGTATCTTGAGGGGTACTTCTGGAATCTCCCCAGGGGAGTCAGTCCTCGTCTCGAGTGGGGGCATGCACGTGCGCTTTCCTCCCGAGCTGTAGCAGCAGTGTCACGCTTCCCTTCGCGTGGATCAAGGGATCTGTGGCTTTCCCTCGAGGCTTTCCCACGAGGCTTTCCCCTGAGGCTTTCCCACAGGGCTGTCCCAACGTGCCACCGCGGTGTGAGTCGATCCTCGGCTTGAAGGTGGAGGCCAGTGCAGGGAAAACAGGTTTCCCTGGAATGGACTGAGACATTTGGTGGACTCTGGAAATGGTGGCACGACCCTGGAGTTTCTCTCGCCTTTCCTGTGGAGAGCGCCTCCTCTTGAGTTGCGACGGAAACGCCGGGGAATTCTTTCCCGAGCACGCAGGGAAAGGATCCGTCCGTCGAGCTAGGAGGCGGAAACGGGGGCTCCTTTGGATGTGGGCGGGACTCTCGTGCTTCCTCTCAAGTGCAGACGGGTATGTCGGGGAACTTCTTGAGTTGCAAAAAGGGTCTGAAGGACCCTTTGGAAGTTCCGGAGGTTAGGTGTGAATATCTTCGAGACGCCTCAGCGGAAATGGGCCTCATCTCGCCTGGAGGGGAGAACCTCCTGGATTTTCTCGAGTTGCGGCAGGTGCTCTCGACTTACGACGGGGACCTCAGGTACCCGCTCTGGTGGCCTCTGGAAAGGCCAGTCCCCATGCGACTTGCTCGGGGCCTCTCGGGATTCCTCTCCCGTCGAAGTCGGGGCCTAAGACCTTGTGTGGAGTCGGTGCCGGAACCTGAGCATTCCTCTCCAGTGCTGACATGGATCTTGGGGTACTTCTGAGTCTCCCCAGGGGAGTCAGTCCTCGTCTCGAGTGGGGCCTGCACGTGAGCTTTCCTCTCGAGCGTGTAGCAGCAGTGTCACGCTGGCTTAAGACCTTGTCGTCCGGTGCCGGAACCTGAGAATTCCTCTCCAGTGCTGACATGGATTTTGGGGTACTTCTGAGTCTCCCAGGGAGTCAGTCCTCGTCTCGAGTGGGGCCTGCAGCTGCGCTTTCCTCTCGAGCTCTAGTAGCAGTGTCGCGCTTCCCTTCGCGTGGATCAAGGGATCTGTGGCTTTCCCTCGAGGCTTACCCACGAGGCTTTCCCACAGGGCTGTCCCGCAGGGCTGTCCCACGTGCCACGCGGGTGTGAGTCGATCCTCGCTTGAAAGTCGAGGCAGTGCAGGGAAAACAGGTTTCCCTGGAACGGACTGAGACATCTGGGGGACTCTGGGAATGGTGGCACGACCCTGGAGTTCCTCTCGCCTTTCCCTTGGATTGCGCGTCCGATTGAAATGCGACGGGAACGCCGGAAATTCTTTCCCGACCACGCAGGGAAAGGATCCTCCTCTCGAGCTAGGAGGCGGAAACGGGCTCCTCTGGATGTGGGCGGACTCTCGTGCTTCCTCTCGAGTGAAGACGGGTATGTCGGGGAACTTCTTGAGTTGCAGCAAGGGTGTGAAGGACCCGTTGGAAGTTCCAGAGGTTAGGTGTGATTAGTCTCGAGACGCCTCAGCGGAAATGGGCCTCATCTCGCTGGAGGGTAGAACCTCCTGGATTTTCTCGAGTTGGGCAGGTGCTCTCGACTTACGTCGGGGACCTCAGGGACCCGCTCTGGTGGCCTCAGGAAAGGCCAGTCCACATGCGAGTTGCTCGGGGGCCTCTCGGGATTCCTCTCCCCGTCGATGCCGGGGCCTAAGACCTAGTGTGAAGTCGGTTCCGGAACCTGAGGATTCCTCTCCAGTGCTGACATGGATCTTGGGGTACTTCTGGAGTCACCCCCAGGGGAGTCAGTCCTCGTCTCGAGAGGGGTATGCACGTGCGCTTTCCTCCATAGCTGTGGCAGCTGTTTGGCACTTCCCTTCGCGTGGATCAAGGGATCTGTGGCTTTCCATTGAGGCTTTCCCAGGAGGCTTTCCCACGAGACGAGGCTATCCTCGAGGCTTTCCCACAGGGCTGTCCCACGTACCACCATGGTGTGAGTTTATCCTCGGCTTGAAAGTCGAGGCAGTGCAGGGAAAACAGGATTTCCTGGAATTGACTGAGACATCTGGGGACTCTGGGAATGGTGGCATAACAGGGATTTCCTCTCGCCTTTCCTGTGGAGAGTGACTCCCGAGAATTCTTTCGTTATCACGCTGGGAAAGGATCCCTCCTCTCGAGCTATGAGACGGAAACGGGGCTCCTCTGGATGTGGGCGGGACTCTCGTGCCTCCTCTCGAGTGGAGACGGGCATGTGGGGGAACTTCTTGAGTTGCAGCAAGGGTGTGAAGGACTCTTTGGAAATTCCAGAGCTTAAGTGTGATTAGCCTCGAGACGCCCCAGCGGAAATCGGCCCATCTCTCCTGGAAGGGACAACCACCTGGATTTTCTCAAGTTGCCGCAGGTGCTCTCGACCTATGACGGGGACCTCAGGGAACCGCTCTGTTGGCCTGAGGAAATGCCAGTACCCATGCGAGTTGCACGGTGGCCTCTCAGGATTCCTCTCCGTCGATGCCGGGTCCTAAGACCTTGTTTGGAGTCGGTGCCAGAACCAGAGGATTCCTCTCCAGTGCTGATATGGATCTTGTGGTACTTCTGGAGTCTCCCCCAAGGGAGTCAGTCCTCGTTTCGAGTGGGGGCATGCACGTGTGCTTTCCTCCCCGAGCTGTAGCAGCAGTGTCACTCTTCCCTTCGCCTGGTTCAAGGGATCTGTGGCTTTCCCTCGAGGAGACTTTCCCACAGGGCTGTCCCACGTGCCACCGTGGTGAAAGTCGACCCTGGGCTTGAAAGTCGAGGCAGTGCAGGGAAAACAGGTTTCCTTGGAATGGACTGAGACATCTGGGGGACTCTGGGAATGGTGTCACGACCCTGAACTCGTGGAAAGACTTGTGGGAAAGCCTCGTGGGAAAGCCTTGTGGGAAAGCCTCGTGGGAAAGCCACAGATCCCTTGATCCACGCCAAGGAAAGCGTGACACTGCTGTTACAGCTCGGGAGGAAAGAGCACGTGCATGCCCCCACTCGAGACGAGGACTGACTCCCCTGGGGAGACTCCAGAAGTACCCCAAGTTCCATGTCAGCACTGGAGAGTAATCCTCAGGTTCCGGCACCGAATCCACACAAGCTCTTAATCCACAGCATCTACAGGAGAGGAATCCCGAGATGCCCCCGAACAACTCGCATGGGGACTGGCCTTTCATGAGGCCACCAGAGCGGGTCCCTGAGGTCGCCGTCGTAAGTAGACAGCACCTACTGCATCTCGAGAAAATCCAGGAGGTTCTCCCCCTCCAGGCGAGATGAGACCCATTTGTGCTGAGGCGTCTCGAGGCTAATCAGACCTAACCTCTGGAACTTCCAAAGGGTCCTTCACAACCCTTTCTGCAACTCAAGAAGTTGCCCGACATACCCGTCTCCACTCGAGAGGAGTACGAGAGTCCCACCCACATCCAGAGGAGCCCCGTTTCCGCCTCCTAGCTCGAGAGGAGGGATCATTTCCCTGCGTGTTCGGCAAAGAATTCCCCACGTTCTAGTCGCATCTCAAGAGGAGGCGCTCCCACAGGAAAGGCGAGAGGAAAACCAGGGTCGTGCCACATTCCCAGAGTCCCCAGATGTCTCAGTCCATTCCAGGGAAACCTGTTTTCCCTGCACTGCCTCGACTTTCAAGCCGAGGATCGACTCACACCACGGTGTCACGTGGGACAGCCCTGAGGGAAAGCCTCGTGGGAAAGCTTCGTGGGAAAGCTCGAGGGAAAGACACAGATCCCTTGATCCACGCGAAGGGAAGCGTGACACTGCTGCTACAGCTCGGGAGGAAAGCGCCGAGCATGCCCTCAGTCGAGACGAGGTCTGACTCCCCTGGGGAGACTCCAGAAGTACCCCAAGATCCATGTCGGCACTGGAGAGGAATCCTCAGGTTTCCGGCACTGACTCCACACAAGGTCTTAGGACCCAGCTTCAACGGGAGAGGAATCCCGAGAGGCCCGCGAGCAACTCGCATGGGGACTGGCCTTTCCTGAGGCCACCAGAGCGGGTCCCTGAGATCCCCGTCGTAAGTCGAGAGCACATGCCGCAACTCGAGAAAATCTAGGAGGTTCTCCCCTCCAGGCGAGATGAGGCCCATTTCCGCTGAGGCGTCTCGAGGCTAATCACATCTAACATCTGGAACTTCCAAGGGTCCTTCACACCCTTGCTGCACTCAAGAAGTTCCCGACATACTCGTCTCCACTCCAGAGGAAGGACGAGAGTCCCGCCACATCCAGAGGAGCCCCGTTTCCCCCTAGCTCGAGGGGAGGGATCCTTTCCCTGCGTGGTCGGGAAAGAATTCCCGGATTCCCGTCACATCTCAAGTGGATGCGCTCTCCACTGGAAAGGCGAGAGGAACTCCAGGGTCGTGCCACCATTCCCTGAGTCCCCCAGATGTCTCAGTCCATTCCAGGGAAACCTGTTTTCTCTGCACTGTCTCGACTTTCAAGCCGAGGATCCACTCACACCACGGTGGCACGTGGGACAGCCTTGTGGGAAAGCCTCGTGAAAAAGTCTTCAGGGAAAGCCTCGAGGGAAAGCCACAGATCCCTTGATCCCCTCGATGGGAAGCATGACACTGCTGCTACAGCTCGGGAGGAAAGCACACGTGCATGCCACGACTCGAGACGAGGACTGACTCCCCTGGGGAGACTCCAGAAGTACCCCAAGATCCATGTCAGCACTGGAGAGGAATGCTCAGGTTCCGGCACCGGCTCCACACATGGTCTTAGGCCCCGGCATCGACGGGAGAGGAATGCCCGAGAGGCCCCCGAGCAACTCGCATGGGGACTGGCCTTTCCTGAGGCCACCAGAGCTGGTCCTGAAGTCCCCATCGTAAGTCGAGAGACCTGCTGGAACTCGAGAATATCCAGGAGGTTCTCCCCTCC
>NW_017195499.1:0-8898 GCF_001704415.2 Capra hircus
CAAAATGCCGGCCTCATCGCGCCTTGGCAGGAGACCTCCTGGATTTTCTCGAGTTGCGGCAGGTGCTCTCGGCTTACGACGGGGACCTCAGGGACCGCTCTGGTGGCCTCAGGAAAGGCCAGTCCCATGCGAGTTGCTCGGGTGCCTCTGGGGATTCCTCTCCCGTCGATGCCGGGGCCTAAGACCTTGTGTGGAGTCGTTGCCAGAAACTGAGGATTCCTCTCCAGTGCAGACATGGAACTTGGGTACTTCTGGAGTCTCCCCAGGTGAGTCAGTCCTCGTCTCGCGTGGGGGCATGCACGTGCGCTTTCCTCCCGAGCTGTAGCAGCAGTGTCACGCTTCCCTTCGCGTGGATCAAGGGATCAGGTTCTTTACCTCGAGGCTTTCCCACGAGGCTTTCCCTCGAGGCTTTCCACAGGGCTGTCCCACGTGCCACCGTGGTGTGAGTCGATCCTCGCTTGAAAGTCGAGGCAGTGCTGGGAAAACAGGTTTCCCTGGAATGGACGGATCCATCTGGGGGACTCTGGGAATGTGGCACGACCTGGAGTTCCTCTCGCCATTCCTCTGGAGAGCGCCTCCTCTTGAGATGCGACGGGAATGCCGGAAAATCTTTCCCGACACGCAGGGAAAGGATCCCTCCTCTTGAGCTCGGAGGGGGAAACGGGGCTCCTCTGGATGTGGGTGGAACTCTCGTGCTTCCTGTAGAGTGGAGACGGGTATGTCGGGGAACTTCTTGAGTTGCAGCAAGGGTGTGAAGGACCTTTGGAAGTGCCAGAGGTTAGGTGTGAATAGCCTCGAGACGCCTCAGAGGAAATGGGACTCATCTGACCTGGAGGCGAGACCATCCTTGATTTTCTCGAGCTGCAGCAGGTGCTCTCGACTTACGACGGGGACCTCAGGGACCCGCTCTGGTGGCCTCAGTAAAGGCCAGTCCCCATGCGGGTTGCTCGGGGGCCTTTCGGGATTCCTTCCCGTGTATGCCGGGGCCTAAGATCTTGTGTGGAGTCGGTGCCGGAACCTGAGCATTCCTCTCCAGTGCTGACATGGATCTTGGGGTACTTCTGGAGTCTCCCCAGTGGAATCAGTCCTCGTCTCGAGTGGGGGCATGCATGTGCGCTTTCCTCCCGAGCAGTAGCAGCATGTCACGCTACCTTCGCGTGGATCAAGGGATAAGGGCTTTCCCTCAAGGCTTTCCCGAGGCTTTCCCACGAGGCTATCCACAGGGCTGTCCCACGAGGCTTTCCCACGAGGCTTTCCCACAGGCTGTCCCACGTGTGTGGGTGAGTCGATCCTCGGCTTGAAAGTCGAGGCATTGCAGGGAAAACAGGTTCCCTGGAATCTGGGGGACTCTGAGAATGCTTCACGCCCTGGAGTTCCTCTCGCCTTTCCTGTGGAGAGCGCCTCCTCTTAAGATGCGACGGGAACACCGGGAATTCTTCCCCACCACGCAGGGAAAGGATCCTCCTCTCGAGCTAGGAGGCAGAAACGGGGCTCCTCTGGATGTGGGCGGGACTCTCGTGCTTCCTCTCGAGTGGAGATGGGTATGTCGGGGATCTTCTTGAGTTGCAGCAAGGGTGTGAAGTACCCTTTGGAAATTCCAGAGGTTAGGTGTGATTAGCCTCGAGACGCCTTAGCGGAAATGTGCCTCATCTCGCCTGGAGGGGAGAACCGGCTGGATGTTCTCGAGTTGCGGCAGGTGCTCTCGACTTACGACGGGACCTCAGGGACCCGCTCTGGTGGCCTCAGGAAAGGCCAGTCCCCATGCGAGTAGCTCGCAGGCCTCTCGGGATTCCTCTCCCGTCGATGCGGGGCCAAAGATCTTGTGTGGAATCGGTGCCGGAACCTGAGGATTCCTCTCCAGTGCAGACATGGATCTTGGGGTACTTCTGGTGTCTCCCCAGGGTAGTCAGTCCTCGTCTCGAGTGGGGGCATGCACGTGTGCTTTCCTCCCGAGCTCTAGCAGCAGTGTCGTGCTTCCCTTCGCGTGGATCAAGGGATCTGTGGCTTTCCCTCGTGGCTTTCCCACGAGTCTTTCCCACGAGGCTTTCCAAAGGGCGGTCCCGAGGCTTTCCCACAAGGCTTTCCCACAGGCTGTCCCTTCCACCGTGGTGTGAGTCGATCCTCGGCTTGAAAGTCGAGGCAGTGCAGGGAAAACAGGTTTCCCTGGAATGGACGGAGACATCTGGGGGACTCTGGGAATGGCTGGTAGGACCCTGGAGTTCCTCTCGCCTTTGCCTGTGGAGAGCGCCTCCTCTTGAGATGCGACGGAAACCGGCCCTGGAATTCTTTCCCGAGCACGCAGGGAATGGATCCCTCCTCTCGAGCTAGGAGGCGGAAATGGGGGCTACTGTGGATTGTTGCGTGAGATTCTCGTGCCTTCCTCTCGAGATGGAGACGGGTATGTCGGGGAACGTCCTTGGAGTTGCAGCAAGGGTGTGAAAGACCCTTTCGAAGTTCCAGAGGTTAGGTATGATTAGCCTCAAGATGCCTCAGCGGAATGAGCCTCATCTCGCCTGGAGGGGAGAACCTCCTGGATTTTCTCGAGTTGCGGCAGGTGCTCTCGACTTACGACGGGGACCTCAGGGACCCGCTCTGGTGAGCCGCAGTAAAGGCCATTCCCCATGCGATTGCTCGGGGGCCTCTCGGGACTCTTCTCCCTTCGATGCGGGGCCTAAGACCTTTGTGTGGAGTGCGGTACCGGAACGTGAGGATTCCTCTCCCAGTGCTGACATGGATCTTGGGGTACTTCTGGGAGTCTCCCCAGGGAGTCAGTCCTCGTCTCGTGTTGGGCATGCAAGTGCACTTTTCCCTTCCCGAGCTGTAGCAGCAGTGTAACGCTTCCCTTCGCGTGGGAAACAGGGATCTGTCGCATTCCCTTGAGGCTTTCCCACAAGGCTTTCCCACAGGGCTGTCCCACGTGCCACCGTGGTGTGAGTCGATCCTCGGATTGAAAGTCGAGGCAGTGCAGGGAATACAGGTTTCCCTGGAATGGACTGAGATATCTAGGGGACTCTGGGAATGGTGGCACGACCCTGGAGTTCCTCTCGCCTTTCCTGTGGAGAGCGCCTCCTCTTGAGATGCGACGGGAACACCAGGAAACTTTTTCCCCGAGCACGCAGGGAAAGGATCCCTCCTCTCGAGCTAGGAGGTGGAAACGGGGCTCCTCTGGATGTGGTCGGGACTCTCGTGCTTCCTCTCGAGTGGAGATGGGTATGTCGGGGAACTTCTTGACTTGCAGCAAGGGTGTGAAGGACCCTTTGGAAGTTCCAGAGTTTAGGTGTGATTAGACTCTAGTTGCCTCAGCGGAAATAGTCCTCATCGAGCCTGGAGGGGAGAAGCTCCTGGATTTTCTCGAGTTGCGGCAGGTGCTCTCGACTTACGATGGGGACTTCAGGGACCCGCTCTCGTGGCCTCAGGAAAGGCCAGTCCCCATGCGAGTTGCTCGAGGGCCTCTCGGGATTCTTCTCCCGTCCATGCTGGGGCCTAAGACCTTTCTGTGGACTCAGTGCCGGAACCTGAGGTTTTTCTCTCCAGTGCAGACATGGATCTTAGGGGTACTTCTGGAGTCTCCCCAGGGCAGTCAGTCCTCGTCTCGAGTCGGGGCATGCACGTGCGCTTTCCTCCCGAGCTGTAGCAGCAGTGTCGCGCTTCCCTTCGCCTGGATCAAGGGATCTGTGTCTTTCCCTCAAGGCTTCCCCACGAGGCTTTCCCACAGGGCTGTCCCACGTGCCACCGTGGTGTGATTCGATCCTCGGCTTGAAAGTCGACGCAGTGCAGGGAAAACAGGTTTCCCTGGAATGGACTGAGACTTCCAGAGGATTCTGGGAATGGTGGCTCGTCCGTGGAGTTCCTCTCGCCTTTCCTGTGGAGCCCGCCTCCTCTTGAGATGTGACGGGAACACCGGGAATTCTATCCCGACCACGGAGGGAAAGGATCCCTGCTCTGGAGCTAGGAGGCGGAAACGGGGCTCCTCTGGATGTGGGCGGGACTCTCGTGCTTCCTCTGAGTGGAGACGGGTATGTCGGGGTACTTCTTGAGTTGCAGTAAGGGTGTGAAGGACTCTTTGGTAAGTTCCAGAGGTAAGGTGTGATTAGCCTCGAGATACCTCAGCGGAAATGGGAATCAGCTCGCCTGGAGAGGAGAACCTCCTGGATTTTCTCGAGTTGCAGCAGGTGCTCTCGACTTTCGACAGGGACCGCAGGGACCCACTGTGGTGGCCTCAGGACAGATCAGTCCCCATGCAAGTTGTTCTGGGGCCTCTCGGGATTCCTCTCACGTGAATGCAGGGGCCTAAGACCTTGTGTGGAGTCGGTGCCAGAACCTGAGGATTCCTCTCCAGTGCTGACATGGATCTTGGGGTACTTCTGGAGTCTCCCCAGGGGTGTCAGTCCTCGTCTCGAGTGGGGCCATGCACGTGCGCTTTCCTCCCGAGCTTTAGCAGCAGTGTCACGCTTCCCTTCGCGTGGATCAAGGGATCTGTGGATTTCCATCGAGGCTTTCCCACGAGGCTTTCCCACAGGGCTGCCCCACGTGCACTGTGGTGTGAGTCGATCCTCGGCTTGTAAAGTCGAGGCAGTGCAGGGAAACCAGGTTCCTCTGGAATGGACTGAGACATCTGGGGGACTCTGGCAATGGTGGCACGAACCTGGAGTTCCTCTCGCTTTTCCTCTGGAGAGCGCCTCCTCTTGAGATGGACGGGAACGCCGCGAATTCTTTCCCCACCACGCAGGGAAAGGATCAAACCTCTCGAGCTAGGAGGCGGAAACGTGGCTCCTCTTGATGTGGGCGGCACTTTCCTGCTTCCTCTCGAGTGGAGACGGGTATGTCGGGGTACTTCTTGAGTTGCAGCAAGGGTGTGAAGGACCCTTTGGAAGTTCCAGAGGTAAGGTGTGATTAGCCTCGAGATACCTCAGCGGAAATGGGTCCTCATGTCGCCTGGAGGGGAGAACCTCCTGGATTTTCTCGAGTTGCGGCAGGTGCTCTCGACTTACGACGGGGACCTCAGGGACCCACTCTGGTGGCCTCAGGAAAGGCCAGTCCCCATGCGAGTTGCTCGGGGGCCTCTCGGGATTCCTCTCCCGTCGATGCCGGGGCCTAAGACCTTGTGTGGAGTCAGTGCCGGAACCTGAGGATTCCTCTCCAGTGCCGACATGGATCTCCGGGGACTTCTGTAGTCTCCCCAGAGGCGTAAGTCCTCGTCTCGAGTGGGGGCATGCACGTGCGCTTTCCTCCCGAGCTGTAGCAGCAGTGTCACGCTTCCCTTTTCGTGGATCAAGGGATCTGTGGCTTTCCCTCTAGACTTTCCCATGAGGCTTTCCCACGAGGCTTTCCCACAGTGCTTTCCCACGTGCCACAGTGGTGTGAGTCGATCCTCGGCTTGAAAGTCGAGGCAGTGCAGGGAAACCAGTTTCCCTGGAATGGACTGAGACATCTGGGGGACTCTGGCAATGGTGGCACGAACCTGGAGTTCCTCTCGCTTTTCCTCTGGAGAGCGCCTCCTCTTGAGATGCGACGGGAACGCCGCGAATTCTTTCCCCACCACGCAGGGAAAGGATCAAACCTCTCGTGTTAGGAGGCGGAAACGTGGCTCCTCTTGATGTGGGCGGCACTTTCCTGCTTCCTCTCGAGTGGTGACTGGTATGTCGCGGAACTTCTTGAGTTGCAGCAAGGGTGTGAAGGACCCTTTGGAAGTTCCAGAGGTAAGGTGTGATTAGCCTCGAGATCCCTCAGCGGAAATGGGGCTTCATGTCGCTTAGAGGGGAGAACCTCCTGGATTTTCTCGAGTTGCGGCATGTGCTCTCGACTTACGACGGGGACCTCAGGGACCCACTCAGGTGGCCTCAGGAAAGGCCAGTCCCCATGCGAGTTGCTCGGGGGCTTCTCGGGATTCCTCTCCCGTCGATGCCGGGCCTAAGACCTTGTGTGGAGTCAGTGCCGGAACCTGAGGATTCCTCTCCAGTGCCGACATGGATCTTCCGGGACTTCTGGAATTTCCCCAGAGGGCGTAAGTCCTCGTCTCAGTGGGGCATGCACGTCCGCTTTCCTCCCGAGCTTAGCAGCAGTGTCACGCTTCCCTTTTCGTGGATCAAGGGATCTGTGGCTTTCCATCTAGACTTTCCCATGAGGCTTTCCCACGAGGCTTTCCCACAGGGCTTTCCCACGTGCCACGGTGGTGTGAGTCGATCCTCGGCTTTAAAGTCGAGGCAGTGAAGGGAAAACAGTTTTCCCAGGAATGGACTGAGACATCTGGGGGACTCAGAGAATGGTGGCACGACCCTTGGAGTTCCTCTCGCCTTTCCTGTGGAGAGCGCCTCCTCTTGAGAAGCGACGGGTAACGCCGGGAATTCTTTCCCTACCACGCAGGGAAAGTATCCCTCCTCTCTAGATAGCAGGCGGAAACGGGGCCACTCTGGATATGTGCGGGACTCTCGGATTCCTCTTGAGTGGAGACGGGTTATTTTCGGGGAACTTCTTGAGTTGCAGCAAGGGTGTGAAGGACCCTTTGGAAAGTTCCAGAGTTAAAGTGTGATTACCCCCTAGTTGCCTCAACGGAAATGGGCCTCATCTCGCCTGGAGGGGAGAACCTCCTGGATTTTCTCGAGATGCGGCAGGTGCTCTCGACTTACGACGGGGACCTCAGGGATCCGCTCTGGTGGCCTCAGGAAAGGCCCGTCCCCATGCGAGTTGCTCGGGGACCTCTCGGGATTCCTCTCCGTCGATGCTGGGCCTAAGACCTTGTGTGGAGTCAGTGCCGGAACCTGAGGATTCCTCTCCAGTGCAAACATGGATCTTAGGGTACTTCTGGAGTCTCCCCAGGGCAGTCCAGTCCTCGTCTCGAGAGGGGGGCATGCACGTGCGCTTTCCTCCCGAGCTGTAGTAGCAGTGTCGTGCTTCCCTTCGCGTGGATCAAGGGATCTGTGTCTTTCCCTCGAGGCTTTCCCACGAGGCTTTCCCACAGGCTGTCCCACGTGCCACCGAGATGTGAGTCGATCTTCGGCTTGAAAGTCGAGGCAGTGCAGGGAAAACAGATTTCCTGGAATGGACTGAGATCATCCAGGGGACTCTGGGAATGGTGGTACGACCCTGGAGTTCCTCTCGCCTTTCCTGTGGAGAGCACCTCCTCTTGAGATGCAACGGGAACGCCGGGAATTCTTTCCCGACCACGCTGGGAAAGGATCCCCCCCCTCGAGCTAGGAGGCGGAAACGGGGCTCCTCTGGATGTGGGCGGGACTCTCGTGCTTCCTCTCGAGTGGAGACTGGGTTATGTCGGGGAACTTCTTGAGTTGCAGCAGAGGTGTGAAGGACCCTTGGAAGTTCCAGATGTTAGATTGTGATTAGCCTCGAGACGCCTCAGCGGGAAAAGGGCCTCATCTCCGAATGCAGGGAGAACCTCCTGGATTTTCTCGAGTTGCGGCAGGTGCTCTCGACTTACGACGGGGACCTCAGGGACCCGATCTGGTGGCCTCAGGAAAGGCCAGTCCCCATAGAGTTGCTCGGGGCCTCTCGGGATTCCTCTCCCGTCGATGCCGGGGCCTAAGACCTTGTGTGGAGTCGGTGCGGGAACCTGAGGATTCCTCTCCAGTGCTGACATGGATCTTGGGGTACTTTCTGGGAGTCTCCCCATGGAGTCAGTCCTCGTCTCGTTTGGGTGCATGCACGTGCGCTTTTCTCCCGAGCTGTAGCAGCAGTGTCACTCTTCCCTACGCGTGGATCAAGGGATCTGTGGCTTTCCCTCGAGGCTTTCCCACGAGGCTTTCCCACGAGGCTTTCCCACAGGGCTGTCCAACGTGCCATCGCGGTGTGAGTCCATCCTCGGCTTGAAAGTCGACTCAGTGCAGGGAAAACAGGTTTCCCTGGAATGGACTGAAACATCTGGGGACTCTGGAATGGGGCCTGATACTGGAGTTCCTCTCGCCTTTCCTGTGGAGAGCGCCTACTCTTGAGATGAGACGGGAACGCTAGGAATTCTTTCCCGACCACGCAGGGAAAGGATCCCTTCTCGAGCTAGGAGGCGGAAACGGGGCTCCTCTTTATGTGGGCGGGACAATCGTGCTTCCTCTCGAGTGGAAACGGGTATGTCGGGGAAACTTCTTGAGTTGCAGAAAGAGTGTGAAAGACCCTTTGGAACTTCCAGAGGTTAGGTGTGATTAGCCTCGAGACGTCTCAGCAGAAATGGGCCTCATCTCCCCGGAAGGGAGAACCTCCTGGATTTTCTCGAGTTGCGGCAGGTGCTCTCGACTTACGACGGGGACCTCAGGGACCCGCTCTGGTGGCCTCAGGAAAGGCCAGTCCCCATGCGAGTTGCTCGGGGCCTCTCGGGGATTCCTCTCCCGTCGATTCCGGGGCCTAAGACCTTCTGTGTGGGTCGGTGCCGAACCTGAGGATTCCTCTCCAGTGCTGACATGGATCTTGGGGTACTTCTGGAGTCTCCCAGGGAGTCAGTCCTCGTCTTGAGTGGGGCATGCACGTGCGCTTTCCTCCCGAGCTGTAGCAGCAGTGTCACTTCCCTTCCGTGGATCAAGGAAACCTCGAGGCTTTCCCACCTTTCCCTCGAGGCTTTCCCACAGGGCTGTCCCACGTGCCACCGTGGTGTGAGTCGATCCTCGGCTTGAAAGTCGAGGCAGTGCAGGGAAAACAGGTTTCCCTGGAATGGACGGACATCTGGGGACTCTGGGAATGGGGCACGACCCTGAGTTCCTCTCGCCTTCCTGTGGAGAGCGCCTCCTCTTGAGATGCACGGGAACGCCGGGAATTCTTTCCCGCCCGCAGGGAAAGGATCCCTCCTCTCGAGCTAGGAGGCGGAAACGGGCTCCTCTGGATGTGGGGGACTCTCGTGCTCCTCGAGTGGAGACGGGTATGTCGGGGAACTTCTGAGTTGCAGCAAGGGTGTGAAGGACC
>NW_017195500.1:0-8897 GCF_001704415.2 Capra hircus
GGCCAGGGCTGTCCCACGTGCCACCGTGGTGTGAGTCGATCCTCGGCTTGAAAGTCGAGCCAAGCAGGGAAAAAATATTTCCCTGAATGGACTGAGACATCTGAGGGACTCTGGGAATGTGGCACGACCCTGGAGTTCCTCTCGCCTTTACTGTGGAGAGCTCCTCTTCTTGAGATGCGACGGGAACGCCGGAATTCTTTCCCGACCACATAGGGAAAGGATCCCTCCTCTGGAGCTAGGGCGGGAAACGGGCTCCTCTGGGTGTGGCGGGACTCTCGTGCTTCCTCTCGAGTGAGACGGTATGTCGGGAACTTCTTGAGTTGCAGCAAGGGTGTGAAGGACCCTCTGGAAGTTCCAGAGGTTAGGTGTGATTAGCATCGAGAGCCCTCAGCGGTAATGGGGCCTCACTCGCCTGGAGGAGAACCTCCTGGATTTTCTCGAGTGGCGGCAGGTGCTCTCGACTTAAGACGGGGATGTCAGGGAGCCGCTCTGGTGGCCCATGGAAAGGCCAGTCCCCATGCGAGTAGCTCAGGGGCCTCTCGGGATTCCTCTCCGTCGATGCCGGGGCCTAAGACCTTGTGTGGAGTCGTGCCGGAAACTGAGTATTCCTCTCCAGTGCTGACATGGATCTTTGGGGACTTCTGGAGTCTCCCCAGGGGAGTCAGTCTTCGTCTCGAGTGGGGCATGCACGTGCGCTTTTCCTCCCGAGCTGTAGCAGCACTGTCACGCTTCCCTTAGCGTGGATCAAGGGATCTATGGCTTTCCCTCGAGGCTTTCCCACGAGGCTTTCCCACGAGGCTTCCCACATGCCCCACCACCATGGTGTGAGTCGATCTTTGCTTGAAAGTCGAGGCAGTGCAGGAAAACAGGTTTCCCTGAAATGGAGTGAGACATCTGGGGAACTCTGTGAATGTGGCACGACCCTGGAGTTCCTCTCGCCTTTCCTGTGGAAAGCGCCTCCTCTTGAGATGCGACGGGAATGCCGGGAATTCTTTCCCGACCACGCAGGGAAAGGATCACTTCTTTCGAGCTAGCAGGGGGAAACGGGGCTCCTCTGGATGTGGGCGGGACTCTCGTGCTTCCTCTCGAGTGGAGACGGGTATGTCGGGGAACTTCTTGAGTTGCAGCAAGGGTGTGAAGGACCCTTTGGAGCTTCCCGAGGTTAAGTGCGAATAGCCTCGAGACGCCTCAGCGGAAATGGGCCTCATCTCGCCTGGAGGGGAGAACCTCCTGGATTTTCTCGAGTTGCTGCAGGTGCTCTCGACTTACGACGGGACCTCAGGGAACCGCTCTGCTGGCCTCAGGAAAGGCCTGTCCCCATGCGAGTTGCTCGGGGTCCTCTATTGATTCCTCTCCCGTCTATGCCGGGGCCTGAGACCTTGTGTGGAGTCGGTGCCGGAACCTGAGGATTCCTCTCCAGTTCTGACATGGATCTTGGGGTACTTCTGGAGTCTCCCAGGGGAGTCAGTCCTCGTCGCGAGTGTGCGTGCACGTGCGCTTTCCTCCGAGCTTTAGCAGCAGTGTCACGGTTCCCTTTGCGTGGATCCAGGGATCTGTGGCTTTCTCTGTAGGCTTTCCCACGAGGCTTTCCCACTAGGCTTTTCACAGGGCTGTCCCACGTGCCACCGAGGTCTGAGTCGATCCTCGGCTTGAAGTCGAGGCATTGCGGGGAAACAGGTTTCCCTGGAATCGACTGACACATCTGGGGGCTCTGGGAATGGTGGCACGACCCTGAGTTCCTCTCGCCTTTCCTGTGGAGAGCACCTCTTCTTGAGATGCGACGGGATCGCCGGAAATTCTTTCCCGACTACGCAGGGAAAGGATCCCTCCTCTCGAGCTATGAGACTGAAACGGGGCTCTTCTGGTTGTGGGCGGGACTCTTGTGCTTCCATTCGAGTGGAAACGGGTATGTCGGGGAACTTATTGAGTTGCAGCAAGGGTGTGAAGGGCCCTTTGGAAGTTCCAGAGGTTAGGTGTGATTAGCCTCGAGATGCCTCAGCGCGAATGGGTCTCATCTCGCCTGGAGGGGAGAACCTCCTGGATTTTCTCGAGTTGCGCCAGGTGCTCTCGACTTACGACGGGGACCTCAGGGACCCGCTTTGGTGGCCTCAGGAAAGGCCAGTCCCCATGCGAGTTGCTCGGGAGCCTCTCGTGATGTCTCTCCCTCTCCAGTGTGTCTTGGATCTTGACTGGCCTTTCCTGAGGCCACCAGAGCGGGTCCCTGCGGTCCCCGTCGTAAGTCGAGAGCACCTGCCGCAACTGGAGAAAATCAAGGATGTTCTCCCCTCCAGGCAAAATGAAGCCTATTTCCGCTGACACATCTCAAGGCTAAGCACACTTAAACTCTGCAACTTCCAAAGGGTCCTTCACACCCTTGCAGCAACTCAAGAAGTTCCCCGACATACCCGTCTCCACTCAAGAGGAAGCACGAGTGTCCCGGCCACATCCAGAGGAGCTCCGTTTCCGGCTCGTAGCTCGAGATGTGCGATCCTTTCCCTGATTGGTCGGGAAAGAATTCCCGGCATTCCCATCGCATCTCAAGAGGAGGCGCTCTCCAAAGGAAAGGGGAGAGGAACTGCAGGGTCGTGCCACCATTCCGAGACTCACCCAGATGTCTCAGTCCATTCCACAGGAACCTGTTTTCCCTGCACTGCCTTGGCCTTCATGCCGAGGATCGACTCACACCACCGTCACACGTGGGACAGCCCTGTGGGAAAGCCTAGTGGGAAAGACTCGAGGGAAAGCCACAGATCCCTTGGTCCAGGGATGGGGAAGCGTGACACTGCTGCTACAGCATGGGAGGAAATGTCACGCTCATGCCCCCACTCGAGACGAGGCCTGACTCCCTTGTGGAGACTCGAGAAGTACCACAAAATCCATGTCAGCACTGGAGAGGAATCCTCAGGTTCCGGCCCCGACTCCACACAAGGTCTTAGGCCCCGGCATCGACGGGAGAGGAATCACGAGAGGCCCCCTAGCAACACGCATGATGACTGGCGTTTCCTGCGGCCGCCAGAGCGGGTCCCTGAAGTCCCTGTCGTAACTCGAGAGCACCTGCTGAAACTCGGGAATATCCAGGAGCCTCTCCATTCCAGGCGACATGAGGCCCATTTCTGCTGAGGCATCTCGAGACTAACCACACCTAACCTCTGGAACTTCCAAAGGGTCCTTCACACCCTTGCTGCAACTCAAGAATTTCCCCGACATACCCGTTCCTCTTCACATTTATCCATAATGGTGGTGTCGTCTGCATATCTAAGTTTATTGATATTTCTACAGGCAATCTTGATTCCAGCTCATGTATCTTCCATCCCAGCATTTTTCATGATGTACTCTGCATATAAGTTAAATAAACAGGGTGACAATATACAGCCTTTGCATACTCTTTTTCCTTTTTGGAACCAGTCTGTTGTTCCATGTCCTACTCTAACTGTTGCTTCCTGACCTTCATCCAGATTTCTCAAGAGGCAGGTTAGGTGGTCTGGTATTCCCATCTCTTTCAGAATTGTGGCTAAAACAACAGTATAAGGACCTTTCCGATGTCAGGCCAAGGAATTGTGTTTCCAGTCATTGAGCCACACCTGATCACTGAGCACAAATTCATGAATCTGTTCCTCAAGGGGGAATGATATTCTTTTTTATACAAACTTAGTTACCTGATTTATTACCTTACCTAATTGTTCCATCTGCTGTGAAATCCCACCCCTTACTTGTGGCAAATCTGCTAACACCTGCCTCACTGTGGGAGGGGGTCTCCCATAGAAAATTTCATAAGGACAACAACTATGGGAACGTGCGGTTACCCGTAATATGAGTAAGTCTGCCGGAAGCAAGCCCATCCACGTACAGTCAGTCTCTATGATCCATTTTGAAAGTGTCTCTTCAAGAGTTTGGTTGTTTCTTTCCACCATTCCAGAACACTGGGGCCTATATGCTGTATGTAATTTCCACTGATATTTAGAGCTTCACATACCTGTTAATTAACGCGGCTACAAAGACAGGGCCATTGTCGGATTCTATACTGGTTGGAAACCCAAGTCTGGGAATTATTTCTCAAATCAGCGAGCTACTTCGTTTTCTTTTTCAGATCAGGTAGGGAAGGCCTCTGCCCAACCGGAGAAGGTACCTACTATTCTAGTAAGTCATGATAACAGGTGACTGCCTTTGCTTCCCCGAAGGACACTCGCTTTCCCTGCATCCTGAGAACTCCACGTCTCAGCCAGTTGGAAAAGCGCTTCTTGGAGGTCATTATTCAGGGGCAATTTCCCCTGGAGCCCGGGCCATAGGGAGCGGCTCCACACTCCCAGGGAAAGGCAGAGCCACAGCCACACATCTGTCCCATCCCCTTTGCTCTGTAGGAGAGCTCTAGTGAGCCTAGGTCTGTCAGGAAAATTCTTGGCTCCTATGGGGACACATTCTATGTGTGAAACTGCATCCAGGACCTAGGGGCCACAGGGCGCCTGTTTCTCTCGGGGCGGAGGGTGGGGGCCTGAAGCAGTGCGGCCCAGCAACAGCTTCCACATCCATCCAATTGCTCTTTTCTTACCTCTGATAGAACTAGCTTTGTTCCAGCCTTTGGCAATTTGGAGGCAAGCGGGCCCACTTCCTCCCCAAGGAGGCATGGGACCTACTTTGAGTGGAAAGGCCCCTCACGGAGCTGAACCCAGGAAGGCACCCAGTCATGTCTGACACATTCCTGCATCCTGCTTCTTCATGAGCAATACCGCTATAAGCTAGGAATGTCTTTCCAAGGCTCAGAAAGGACAGGGGAGATGCATGGTGCTGCCTCTGGAATTTCGGTCCTCTGAGCAGACCTGGAGGTCTCCCCTTGAAGAAGCTAACCAGTTTCTTCCAAATACAGGCTTGCAAACACACACTGGGTGGCTGCCTCTTCTTCCCTGAAGGACGATCACTTTCCCCGCATCCTGTGAACTCTGCATCCCAGCCTGCTGGAAAAGCGCTTCTTGGAGGTCATTTTTCAGGGACAATTTTCCCTGGAGCCCGGGGCTGTAGGAGGGCCCCATGCTCGCTGTGAAAGGCAGAGTCACATCCACAGTCTGTTCTACCCCTTTTGCCCTGTGGGAGAGCTCTAGTGAGCCTAGGTCTGTCAGGAAAATTCTTGGCTCCTATGGGGACACACCCTGTGTGTTAACCTGCATATCGGACCTAGGGGCCACAGGGCGCCTGTTCCTCTCGGGGGGACCCTGAAGTGGTGCGGCCAGCAACAGCCTGAACATCCATCCGATTGCTCTTTTCTTCCTTCTGATAGAGCTAGCTTTGCTTCTCGCTTTGGCATTTCGGAAGCCAGGGGGAGCCCCACCGCTGTTGTCCTGGGGTCTATTGGAGGTACCGGGTCTATTGGACCCCAGCATGGCACCCGACCCCCTCAGACACACTCCCGCAGCCTCCTTCCCCATGGGCAGGACTGTTCTGACCTAGGAATGTGTTCCCAAGGCTCAGAAAATGCAGGGAGACACACGGCCCTGACTCTGGAACTGAGGCCGTTGGAGCAGGCCTGGAGGTCTGACGTCTGAGACGCCAAACACTTGCTGCAAGATACAGGTGTGAAAACACACTCTCTGGGGCTGCCTTTCCTTCCTCCAAGGAAGAGAGCTTTTCCAGTCTCCTCCGTGCTGAGTCATACAAGGCTGCAAAGGTCTGGCTTAGAGGGCATTTCTCAGCGGCAATGGCCCCTGAGGCCCTGCACACAGGGAGGGATCCTACCCTCCCGGGGAAGTCAAAGCAACCTCCAAACAGCTGTTCTCTCATGTTTCCTCTGCAGGAGGGAGCTAGTGAGCCCAGGTCTGTCTGGAACGTTCTTGGATCCTGCGGGGAAATCATCCTGGGAGCCCACCTGGATACCAGTCGTAGGGGCTAAAATTCGCATTTTCCTTCCTTGGAGCCCTAACGCAGAACAGCCTAGCAACTGGCTTGAAAATCCATCCTGTTGCTGTTTTCTTCCCTCTGACAGAGCGAGCTTTGCTCCCCATTTTGGGATTTCAGAAGCAAGGTGGTGGCCTGCAACTCCTTGCCTGGGGTCCATTGGAGGTGCAAGGTGCCCTCGACCAGGTGACCCCAGCATGACACCTGGCCCCCTCAGACACACTCCCGCAGCCTGCTTCCCCATGGGCAGGACTGCTCTCACCTAGGAATGTGTTTGCAAGGCCAGGAAACTGCAGGGAGACACAAGCCCTGATTCTGGCATTGAGTCTGTTGGAACAGGCCTGCAGGTCTTCTGTCTAACAAGCCAAACACTTGCTGCAAGATACAGGCCTGAAAACACACTCTTGGGCTGCCTTTCCTTCCTCCAAGGAAGAGAGTTTTCTCAGACTCCTGTGGGCTGAGAGCCACACAGGCTGAAAAGCACTTGCTGGGAGATTCTTTTTCATTGGCCATGGCCCCTGAGGCCCTGTGCTCAGGGAGGGCTCCCTCCCTCCAGGGAAAGTCAAAGGAAGCTCCAAACGGCTGTTCAATCATGTTTCTGAGAGAGTCATTGCCAAGGCAGGTTTCTAAGAAGTTCAAGGGTCCCCAAGGAGAGAGGGGTCTAGAATTCTCAAGGAGGAAGAAAGGACAAACTGTTTTCCCTCTACATTCCTTAGGATTATATAACAATCATGCATCCTTCTTGAGGACGGTCTCTGGAAAAAAACCTTCTGGCTAATCCTGTTATCTTAAAATGTCAATTATGGGAGTAGGTCTAGTGAGTCTTTACAACCTCCAGACATTCTTTTGTTCGTTGTCATAACTTATTGGAGAGTATATAACTCCATTACCAACACTAGCAAGGGGTACGCTTTCTGCCCCTTGTGATGTCTCTGTCAGAAGCTTTCTCTATCTCCTTTATCCTTTAATAAAACTCTATTGCACAAAAGCTCTGAGCAATCAAGCCTCGTCTTGGGCCCTGGATTGAATTCTTCTCCTCCATAAGCCAAGAATCCCAGCATCTTTTCGTGGTTCAGCAACAATATTTCATTTCCTCTGCAGGAGAGAGCTAGTGAGCTTAGGTCTGTCTGGAACATTCTTGGATCCTGTGGGGGAAAATATCCTGTGCACACATCTGGATACTGGGCCTAGAGGCCAAAATTTGCATTTCTTTCCCGGGGAGCCCTAACGTGGTGTGACTTAGCAACTGCTTGAAAATCCATCCCATTGCTGTTTTCCTCCTTCTGACAGAGCTAGCTTTGTTCCCTGCTTTGGGATATCTCAACCGAAGGGCCGGTCCATAGCTACTCGCCTGGGGCCCATTGGATGTGCAAGGTGCCCTCGACTAGGTGACCCTAGCATGGCACTCAGCCCGCTCAGACACACTCCCGAGGCTTCTTTCTCATGGGAAGCACTGCTCCAACCTAGGAATGTGTCTGCAATGCTTGGAAAGTGCAGTGAGACACACAGCCCTGACTCTGCAATTGAGGCCCTCAGAGCAAGCCTGCAGCTCTGATGTCTGAGAAGCAAAACACTTGCTGCAAAGAGAGGCCTGAAAACACACTCTCTGTGGATGACTTTCCTTCCTCTAAGGAAGATAGTTTTCCCAGTCTCCTGCTTCCTGAATGTCACACAGCTGGAATGCGCTTGCTTGGAGGTCGTGATTCAGTGGCAATGACCCCTGAGGCCCTTTGCCCAGGGAGGGCTCCCACACTCACAGGCAAATCAAAGCAACTTCCAAGTGAGTCAGCTCTTCACATCAAATGGCCAAGTATTGGAGTTTCAGGTTCAGTATTAGTCCTTCCAATGTATATTCAGACCTGATTTCCTTTAGGATGGAGTGGTTGCGTCTCCTTGTAGTCTAAGCGACCTACAAGCATCTTCTCCAACACCACAGTTCAAAAGCATCCAATTTTCAGCTGTCACTTTCTTTATAGTACATCTTTCATATCCATCCATGACATATGGAAAAACCATAGCCTTGACTGGATGGATCTTTGTTGGCAAAGCAACGTCTCGGCTTTTTAATATGCTGTCTAGTTTGGTCATCACTTTTCTTCCAAGTCATAAATATGTTTTAAGTTCATGGAGGCAGCCATCACCTGCAGTGATTTCCAAGCCCCCCAAAATAGTCTGCTGCTGTTTCCAATGTTTTCCCATCTATTTGCCATGAAGTGATGAGACTGGATGCAATGATTTTAGTTTTCTGAATGCTGAGCTTTAAGCTAACTTTTTCACTCTCCTCTTTCACTTTCATCAGGAGACTCTTTAGTTCTTATACACTTTCTGCCATAAGGGTGGTGTCGTCTGCATATCTGAGATTCTTGATATTTCTCCCAGCAATCTGGATTCCAGCGTGTGCTTCCTCCAGCCCAGTGTTTCTCATGATGTACTCTGCATATAAGTTAAATAAGCAGGGTGACAATATACAGCCAGAACATATTCCTTTTCCTATTTAGAACCAGTCTGTTGTTCCATGTCCAGTTCGAACTGTTTCTTCCTGACCTGCATACAGGTTTCTCAAGAGACAGGTCAGGTGGTCTGGTATTCCCATCTCTTTCAGAATTTTTCCCAGTTTAATGTGATCCACACAGTCAAAGGCTTTGGCATAGTCAATAAAGCAGAAATAGATGTCTTTTTTTCTGGAACTCTCTTGCTTTTTCAATGATCCAGTGGATGTTGGCAGTTTGATCTCTGGTTTCTCTGCATTTTTTTAAATCCCTCTTGAACATTTGGAAGTTCACAGTTCATGTGAACTTGGAGAATTTTGAGCATTACTTTACTAGTGTGAGATGAGTGCAATTGTGCAGCTAGTGAATATTCTTTGTCATTGCCTTTTCCTTTGGGATTGGAATGACTAGGTGTTTCAATTGCATATGCTGAAAGAACTGGCTGTGCAGTTTTTTGATGAAAAAAAAATCATTTTAACCCTATTTTTTCTCTGAAGTGCAAGGCATATATGGCCATCCCTGAAT
>NW_017195501.1:0-20435 GCF_001704415.2 Capra hircus
GAGAGATGTTGTGGGGAGGGAGGTGGTGGGAGGGGGGTTCATGTTTGGGAACGCATGTAAGAAATTTAAGATTTTAAAAATTTTAAAAAAAAAATAAATAAATAAAATAAAAAAAAGATAGAACAAAAAAAAAAATAATGGGAATGCATGAAACAAAAGCTGGAGAAAAGGGAATCTATTTGTTGGTGGGAATGTAAATTGGTGCAGCCACTAACAATGAGTTTCCTCAAAAAATTAAAAATAAAACTACTGATGGCTGCGATCCAAAAGTCTACAAGCAATAAATTCTGGAGAGGATGTGGAGAAAAGGGAACCCTCTTACACTGTTGGTGGTGAATGCAAACTAGTACAGGCCACTATGGAGAACAGTGTGGAGATTCCTTAACAAAATGCGAATAGAACTGCCTTATAACCCAGCAATCCCACTGCTGGTATACACACCGAGGAAACCAGAATTGAAAGAGACACATGTACTGCCAATCTTCATTGGCAGCACTGTTTATAATAGCCAGGACATGGAAACAACCTAGATGTCCATCAGCAGATGAATGGAAAAGAAAGCTGTGGTACATATACACAATGGAGTATTACTCAGCCATTAAATGTATTAAAAATAATACATTGCAATCAGTTCTAATGAGATGGATGAAACTGGAGCCGATATACAGAGTGAAGTAAGCCAGAAAGAAAAACACCAATGCAGTACACTAACACAAATATATGGAATTTAGAAAGATGGTAGTGATGACCCTGTATGTGAGACAGCAAAAAGACACAGATGTATAGAATGGACTTTTGGACTGTGAGGGAGAGGGAGAGGGTGGGATGATTTGGGAGAATGGCATTGAAACATGTATATTATCATGTAAGAAAAGAGGCGCCAGTCTATGTTCGATACAAGATACAGGATGCTTGAAGCTGGTGCATGGGGATGATCCAGAGAGATGATATGGGGTGGGTGGTAGGAGGGGATTCAGGATTGGGAGCTCGTATACACCCGTGGTGGATTCATGTCAATGTATGGCAAAACCAATACAGTATTGTAAAGTAAAATAAAGTAAAAATAAAAAAATAAATAAATTAATTAAAAGAATTTAAAAAATAAAATTAAATTAAAAAAATAAAACTACTATATTATCCAGCAATTTTACTTCTAGATATTCACCCTAAGAAAAGAGAACCACTAACTTAAAAAAAATGTATGAGCCTTTGTGTTTATTGCAGCATTACTGACAATAGCCCAGACATGGGATCAACCTAAACCTCTGTCAATTGGGCTTCCGAGGTTGCACTCGTGGTAAAGAACCTACTGGCCAATGTAGAAGACACAAGAGAAACATGTTCAGTCCTTGGGTTGGGAAGATCCTGGAGGAGGCCATAGCAACCTACTTCAGTGTTCTTTCCTAGAGAATCTAATGGACAAATGAGCCTGGTGAGCTATGGTTCATAGGGTTGCAAAGAATCAGACACGACTAAAGTGACTTCAAGCAGGCACACACATCCATCAATAGATGAATGGATAAAGAAGATGTCATATACAATGGCCTATTACCCAGCCATAAGAAAAAAAAAAAGAGAAATCTTGCCATTTGTGACAAGATGGTTGTACCTCAAATGTATTATGCTAAGTAAAATAAGTCGAACAGAGAACGACAAATACTGTATAGCCTCCCTTATGTGTGGAATCTAAAAACAAAACAAATAAAAGAGTAACAGATTTATAGAGACTTGTAGAGTGCAAACTAGTGGTACCAGAAGGTAAAGAAGTGGGTGTCTGAGCAAAATAGGTGAAGGAATTAAGACATACAAATTTCCAGCTATAAATACATCACTGGGATAAGAAATATAGGCAATAATATAATAATTTTATATAGCAGCATATGTTTACTGGACTTGTAATCATTATTAATGTATTTGATTCTTGGATCACAGTGTTGTACACGTGAAACTAACGTAATCTTATACATCAACTGTAATTTAAAAAAAAAAAAAAAAAGCTTTCTAGGCAATGTGGGTCTTTCTCCTGGCAGGCAAAATGTGATTTAATTTAAGAGAACAAAAACAAAAGAGGAAAGTATAGAGAATAACATAACAAAATCCTGGATCATTTCTTCACTAACAAATAGTGGGGTTGAGGAATGGAATCTAACTAAACAGGGCTGTCGTGAGAAATTATATAATAAATAAAAAGTGCTTAGACCAATGGTTCTTACTCCCGATTGACCATTACAGTTACCTGTGTTCTTTTAAAATATAGTGCTGCCCTGGCTACAGCCTAGAACCAGTTAAATCAGAATCTTTTCATATGATTTAGTTGGTGATTGTAATGCGCAGCCAGAGCTGAGAACCTTAGAATATTTTCAGGCACACAGTAAATGCTCCGTTTGTGTTATCTATCATCCTCTTAATACCAATCCATTATGCTAAAAATATGAACATTCAGTAATATTTGTTTCAACTTATATTTTATAGAGATTTGAATATTAGCTTTTTTGCTATCTGTTCATGATCTCAGCATATATCTACCACAAGTTAAATACTGTTATGAATTTGGTAGGTATATTTTCTTGCCAGTATTTCCATGATATTAGGATTAATTTTGTATTCATAAGCAGTCTTCTTGAAAACTTAAATGAAAAGAGTCATGCTACACATGGTGTCACTGTAATATTCTTATTAAAGCTTTATGTCCAAAAAAAAAAAGAAAATAAAAATAAACTTAAACCCAAGTTGAATATTTTCCTTAAGAATTAAGTCAATACAGACCACAAATTTAAATGTAAAATTTTAAACATTTAGAAAAAAGGCAAAAATTCTTTCAGACCTAGGGTTAGATCAGAACCTGAAAGCATTACTCTTAAAAGAAAAGGATTGATAAATTAGATTTCATCAAAATAGTAAAATTTTATCTGTCAGAGGCCCTGTTAAGAGTAATGATAGACAAATTACAGAATGAGAAAAAATATCACATATACAATAAAGGATTAATATTTATATTAAGAACTATTTCAAATTAGTGGTAATGAAACACAAAGAAGAAAATGGACAAAAGACGTGAAGAGAAATTTTATTGATGATGTCATGAAGACACACAGATGGGAAAATAGCATATGAAAGATGTTCAACACCATTACGGAAATGTAAATTAAAACCACCATGAAATATCACTTATATACTTCTCAGATGGTTGAAATAAAGAAAATATTACCACCACCAAATGATGGCAGAGAATGTGGGGAAACTGGGATCTTTAATATACTGCTGGTGGGAATGAAAAATGGTATAGATACTCTTGAAAACAATTTGATGGTTTCTTTATGCAATAATTATACAGCATCATAATGCACTGTTGGGCATCCTAGAGAAATAAAACCCCATGTTCACCAAAAAGCTTGTGTATCAACATTTGTAGCAGATTTATACATATAGTCAAAAATGTAACAATCCAGATATCTTTCCATTACATAAATGTTGAAATAAACTGAGGTGCACTCATACCATGGACTATGACTCAGCAACGAAATTGAATGAACTTCTGGTACATGTGGCAATCTAGGAAGTTTCTGAAAATTATGTTCAGTGAAAAAAGTCAATCCAAAAGTGTTATGTACTATATGATTTTATTTATATAACATACTGAAATGTTACAAGTATTAGAGATGACAAACAAATCCATGGTTTCCAGGGCTTAAAATGTCTGGACAGAGTGTCTCACTGACCCTTTTTGTGATGCCAGTTATATTGCTGTTCACACTGTCCTTACTGTCTACTGAACCCAGAGTAGGCAAGGTGTAAGCTAAGAGGCTGGAAGAAGATGCAAGAAGCCATAGGAACTGCTGCTAAGTCGCTTCAGTCGTGTCCAACTCTGTGTGACCCCATAGACGGCAGCTCCCCAGGCTCCCCCCATCCCTGGGATTCTCCAGGCAAGAACACTGGAGTGGGTTGCCATTTCTTTCTCCAATGCGTGAAAGTGAAAAGTGAAAGTGAAGTCACCCAGTCGTGTCTGACTCTCAGTGACCCCATGGACTGCAGCCCACCAGGCTCCTCCATCCATGGGATTTTCCAGGCAAGAGGAACTGCAGGTGCATTATTCCCTCCGGCTGGTACAACAACCATAAAACAGCCTCTCTGCTGGCTGAAGCCATAACAAAACAGAAGCCATAACCAAAACATCACCATAACCTAACCTCACATAGCATGACCATGATGTTGCCCCAATGTAGCCCGAATGCAGAAGCATCCAAGGCTTTCATGTTGATGTTCATACAGGTGTCCCACAAAAAGTAGGCTTCAACCAAACAAGTACCTCCTTATGCACATGAGCAGTGTTACAAGTGATCTCATCTGTTGCACAACCGCACAAAGGCATTGTTTACAGTACATAGGCAAAAGGGTGTGAGGGAGTGTGGCAAGAGAGCCTGACTGGTGCCATCTTGTTAATTTCCCCACACAGAGGAAAGTAGGTTGTGGCTCTAAAAGGTTGGCATGAGGTGTTACTATGGTGACCAGTTCAGTGTGTTGGCTGTGGAGTGTGCTACAGTTTTGTAAGTTACTTCTGGAGGTAAATGGGACCTCTGTCTATTATTTCTGACAAATGTATTTGATATATAATTATCTCAACTTTGCAAACAAAAAAAGAAAGTTTAAAATTCAGTTTACGATTACTGAATGATAACTCCCAATTTGAAGGATTTTGAAACTAATAAAAATTGACAAACAATTAGAATATTGAACACATATAGCCTACCTTCTACAAGTAATAACTAGTCAGGAGAAAACTTGGCAAAGGCCTAACAAGCATTTTTACATGTTCGTCACATAAATGGCCAATAAGCATATGAAAGTGAATCAAATTCATTAGTAATTGAGAAAATGTAAATTTGATCATTTTTTCTTTCTTTTTTTATTATTATTTTTTTTAATTTTAAAATCTTTAATTCTTACATGCGTTCCCAAACATGAACCCCCCTCCCACCTCCCTCCCCATAACATCTCTCTGGGTCATCCCATGCACCAGCCCAAGCACGCTGTATCCTGCGTCAGACATAGACTCTTGATTCGATTTTTACATGATAGTATACATGTTAGAATGCCATTCTCCCAAATCATCCACCCTCTCCCTCTCCTCTGAGTCTGAAAGTCCGTTATACACATCTGTGTCATTTTTGCTGTCTTGCATACAGGGTCGTCATTGCCATCTTTCTAAATTCCATATATATGTGTTAGTATACTGTATTGGTGTTTTTCTTTCTGGCTTACTTCACTCTGTATAATCGGCTCCAGTTTCATCCATCTCATCAGAACTGATTCAAATGTATTCTTTTTAATGGCTGAGTAATACTCCATTGTGTATATGTACACAGCTTTCTTATCCATTCATCTGCTGATGGACATCTAGTTGTTTCCATGTCCTGGCTATTATAAACAGTGCTGCGATGAACATTGGGTACATGTGTCTCTTTCAATTCTGGTTTCCTCGGTGTGTATGCCCAGAAGTGGGATTGCTGGTCATATGGCAGTTCTATTTGCAATTTTTTAAGGAATCTCCACACTGTTCTCCATAGTGGCTGTACTAGTTCGCATTCCCACAACAGTGTAGGAGGGTTCCCTTTTCTCCACACCCTTTCCAGCATTTATTGCTTGCAGATTTTTGGATCGCAGCCATTCTGACTGGTGTGAAGTGGTATCTCATTGTGGTTTTGATTTGCATTTCTCTGATAATGAGTGCTGTTGAGCATCTTTTCATGTGTTTGTTAGCCATCCGTATGTCTTCTTTGGAGAAATGTCTATTTAGTTCTTTGGCCCATTTTTTGATTGGATTGTGTATTTTTCTGGAATTGAGCTGCATAAGTTGCTTGTATATTTTTGAGATTAGTTGTTTGTCAGTTGTTTCATTTGCTATTATTTTTCTCCCATTCCGAAGGCTGTCTTTTCACCTTGCTTATATTTTCCTTTGTTGTGCAGAAGCTTTTAATTTTAATTAGATCCCATTTGTTTATTTTTGCTTTTATTTCCAGAATTCTGGGAGGTGGATCATAGAGGATCCTGCTGTGATTTATGTCTGAGAGTGTTTTGCCTATGTTCTCCTCTAGGAGTTGATCATATTTTCCATCTCCTTCTTTACCCTTAACTCCAGGACACCATTAATTTAGTTTCTGTCTCTATGGATTTGCCTTCATTTGACATTTTTTTTTTTTCTTTAAGTATTTTCAATATATCATCCTGCTGCCTTGTTTTCTTTCTGTTCTTTATTGAACAGTCTCTATGGATTTATCTTTAAATTCTGTGATTTTTTTTCTGCCACCTCAAATCTGTCACTGAATTCCAGTAGTAAATTTTTTGCTAGTTATTTAGTTTTTTATAAAAATAAAAGTTATTTTATTACTTTTGACTCCAGAATTTCCATTTTTTTAAAGTACATGTAATTTCTTCTGAAATTAGTCAGTCTTCTGACTGAACTTCTACTTTATTTATTTGCTGTCATCATACATAGCTTTACTTTTGTAACAAGATTTCCATTTATTCTTTACACATCTATAGTAGCTTTTTGAAAGTTTGCTAAATAGGTATCTGATGTTGCTTCAAGACACTTCCTATTGACACTTTTCTGCTGATTATTTGGCATACTTTAGTTTCTGTTCATATCATAAATTTTGGTTGAATAGTGTTGTATAAGACAATGCACTGTCACAAACCATATTTTGTTGTTCAGTCACTCATTTGTGTCTGACTCTTTGTGACCTCATGGACTGCAGCACACCAGGCTTCCCTGTCCTTCACCATCTCCAGAGCTTATTAAAACTCATGTCCATTGAGTTGGTGATGCCATACAAATATTTCATTCTCTGTCATCCCTTTCTCCTCCTGCCTTCAATCTTTCACAGCCTCAGGGTCTTTTCTAATGAGTCAGCTCTTTACTCCAATATTTTGGACCACTTGACATGAAGTATTGGATCACAACCTATATATACATACATTTTCCTCTCTGGCGATAACTGTTTTTTGGTTTGTTTGATAACTGGCCTGAACTGAATTATAAAGACTATGTTTCTGCAAATATGCATCCTCATATCTCTGCTTACTTTATTTTTTATTTTATTTTTATGATTGGTTTTCCAGGGTGTGCCTCTGTTTTTACAGAGCTGAATTTATTAAAAGTGGGGCTCAATTCAGTTCAGTCGCTCAGTCGTGTCCGACTCTGCTACTCCATGAATCGCAGCACGCCAGGCCTCCCTGTCCATCACCAACTCCTGGAGATCACTCAGACTCATGTCTATCGAGTCAGTGATGCCATCCAGCCATCTCATCCTCTGTCATCCCCTTCTCCTCCTGCCCCCAATCCCTCCCAGCATCACAGTTTTTTCCAATGAGTAACCTCTTCACATGAGGTGGCCAAAGTACTGGAGTTTCAGCTTTAGCACCATTCCTTCCAAAGAAATCCCAGGGCTGATCTCCTTCAGAATGGACTGGCTGGATCTCCTTGCAGTCCAATGGACTCTCAGAGTCTTCTCCAACACCAAAGTTCAAATGCATCAATTCTTTGGTCTCAGCCTTCTTCACAGTCCATCTCTCACATCAAAAGGCTCTACACCAAGCTCAGTTGTGTATGAACACAGCTATTTTCAAACCACTCCCAGCTCTTACTTTCCACTAGACACTGCTTCTTGTTTGTAAGCATCAACATCCAGGCTTTGCTGGCCAAAGAGTGATTGTATGGCTTAGGTTCTCTGTGCTCTCTACTGTGCTTATGCAAGCCTCTCATCTACCAGGATGTATGCATAGCTTATCAGGCCCTCAGTGACTGTCTCACCTTCTAAAACTTCCTGGTGAATTTCCTGGTGAACCAGTAGTTAGGACTCTCTGTTTTCACCGCTGTCACCTTGGTTCAGTCCCTGGTTGGGGAACTAAGATCCCATAGGCTGTTGGGGAGGCCATAAATAAGTAAATAAAACTTCCTATTAAATTCCCAGCTAATGTTCTGGCTTATAACTCAACATTCAAAAAACTAAGAGCGTGTCATACAGTCCCATCACTTCACAACAAATAGTTGGGGAAACAATGGAAGCAGGGACAGACTTTATTTTCTTGGGCTCCAAAATCACTCCAGATGGTGACTGCAGCCACGAAATTTAAAGACACTCGCTCCTTGAAAGAAAAGTTATGACAAATTTAGACAGCATGTTAAAAAGTAAAGACATTACTTTGTTGACAAAATTCCATCTAGTCAATGCTATGGTTTTTCCAGTAGTCATGTGTGGATATGAGAGTTGGATCATAAAGAAAGCTGAGCACCCAAGAACTGTTGCTTTTGAACTGTGATTTGGAGAAAATTTTGAGAGTCTTTTGGACTGAAAGGAGATCAAACCAGTCAATCATACAGAAAATCTCTCCAAAATATTCATTGGAAGGACTGATGTTGAAGCTGAACCTCCAATACTTTGGCCACCTGATGCGAAGAGCTGACTCATTTGAAAAGACCCTGATGCTGGGAAAGATTGAAGTGGGAGAAGCAGGGGATGACAGAAGGTGAGATGTTTGGGGATGGCATCACTGACTTGATGGACATGAGTTAAAGCAAGCTCTGGGTGTTGATGATAGACAGGGAAGTCTGGTGTGCTGCAGTCCATGGGGTCACAAAGTCAGACACAACTGAGCAACTGAAACTGATTGAATGTTCTGGGCCACTGCTTGCATGAAACAGGACCTCTCCTCATGCAAGCTTTTGGTTTGCAGAGGAGACCCTGGCTGCTTGCCATGGAGATGCCAACTGCAATTGGCAGTGTTCAAGTTAAGTGAATTTCCCACAGTAGTGGCATCAAAGGGCTGATTTCAGTCTGCCATATCCTGGTTGAAAACCACAGACAGGCCTGCTGGAAACAGATGTGATCAACTCTATGCAACGATGCAGGACTCACACTTTTAAATTTGAAGTTCAGTAGTTTTCATGAATAGATTCTGCTTAGCTGGGTGTATGCCTTTGTCACTTACAGTGTTGAAAATGATGTTTCTGACAGTTTCATCCTACTTTAAGAGTAATTTTTTGGTGAGGGGATTTGCTGAGTTCCATATTTCATCATGCTGGAAATAACAACTGTGAAGCAAGAATTTATAATGAGCTAAAATTTCAAGACATTTGAAGATGAACAGGAAGACATACCTGACAAAAGAGTTGGAAAATAAACACCTATGCATAATTGTTTAACATATAACTTTAACATACAACCTCTCACAGCCAAAAAGGATATGTCAAAATTTAGAACTCAAACAGAAAAGTCGTGAAACAAACAGACTTGTAGATCTTTCTTATCTTAGTTTAAAAATCAGATTCAGACATTTGTCAATATGGTCTGTCTCCTGGGTTACTTTTTAGGGGCATTTTAGCTCTTGTTATAATTGATGCACAAATATGTCTCTTTAAGTGCTTCTTTCATATAGTTTTTATTCCTCTGTTGAGTTTGTTCATTTCCTGGAACATTGGAGTCTATTTTTCCTGATGTGACCATCACTTATCAATCCTGAATTCATCTCTTGTCCACTTAATACAACAAATTGTGTTCTTTTTCTGCACATTCTAAAAATGACAAAATTATTTGCATAGTTGGCAGCTTGTACTAAATGATTTAATTTTATAAAGATATTTAACTTTACTCTGCAGAAGCAGAATTATACAAAACAATATAAAAGCCATTTTTTACTTCTAATTAACTTGAATAATTTTCCTGCCTTTATGAGTTACATTATATGCTGTACTCTGTGAGTCACTTTTTAAAAAGAAGGTGAAATTATCTTCCCAAAGCCCTCTCTATATCTTTTTTTTTCCTCTAAGATATATGAAGAGACCTGTATTAACAGGGTTAACAATATAGAACTTACATTCTCTGCTAAAGATTTCTGTTAAAGATTTTGCATAGAAAAAATAACTGCTGAGAAATACATTAAAATATTTTTGTATAAAATCCATGTCTGGCTTGTAGCCCATACTTTACTTTTTTTCACTTCTCATTTAAAAGCTTATAAAAACTAGGAAAGATGAAAAATCATAACATTGTAAAAGTGAAAGTAATAATATATTTCAAGGAGCTAGGAGAAATTTACATCATATAATAGGTACATGGACTGAAGATGGAACTCAAAGTCAGTATCTGATCTTGACAATACTTCATGCCAGAGTGACTTTAAGAATTTGCTTTCTTCACAGGTTCAGAGACCAAAAAAGATATAATGCTTAGAAACTTAGGTAAAAGAGCAGAAACTGTTTAACAAAGCATCCCTATTAATAATTTGTTTCAGCCTAACATTGAAATTTTACCAGGATTATCACATAAGCAGAAAATAATGAAATCATGGTACATATGAAGCCAGGAGTAAGAACTTCAGCAGGAAGTGTTTTGGGGAAGGATGAATTTGGGGACTAAATTTTTATTTGCACACACCCAACCCCCTTCAAATCAAAAACATACTATAAAGAATATGAAAAGGTGAAAGTAAATCTTGGAAATAATATATACATTAATTCTAAAAGATTAACACGTGTTGAGGTCCCCTGGTCTTCCTCTAGGCTAGGTGATTCTCTAGGATGACTCACAGGACTCGACATACAGTCACACTTATGGCTCAGATTACTACCAAGAAACGACAGAATTCACTGGGTAAAGGAAAGGTGCAGGAGTGAAGGCCAGAGGAAACCAGCGGCAAGCTTTCAATACCCATCTTCCAGTGAAGTCACAGAGGACCTGTTTAATTTCAAAGAGAATCAAATTGTAACAACATATGTGAAATATTGTCTGTCTTGGAAGCTTATTGGAGATCCAAGTTCCCAAGGATTTTATTGGTGCTGATCCTGGAGGTAACCTTTACCTAGTATGTAACCACGTTCCAACTCCAAGTAAAGAGGATGACTAGCATAAACCGTATTGCTTTTTCAAACACTTTAAGTGCAGTGAGAACATTCTCATTAATTAGGGAATGGTGAGAACACTCCCAAAATAGCAGTTCTCAGATGCCAGCCAATCCTACCACGCAAGAAGATCTTTCCAAGAATAGCACTCTCAAACTGATGTCTTAAAACTTTTCTGCAAAATGCACAATGTATATTTTAAAATAATTTTGGCAAATCAATTTCTAAAAGGCCAGATCTTTAATAGGAGAATGGATAAGGCACAGAGAAAGGCAATTAAAAATTTTTAAGTACCAGTGTCTAGAAAAATATGAAAATATTTTCAGTTTTTTCAGAAATAAGAGGCATATAGGCCTTTCTTCGTCTTGTTAATAGTAAAGGGATATTTTTACTTCCATGGACTGCTTCTAGTTGTATAAATTAGCCAACTTTTCTGTAGCTCTCTCTTTTCCTTATATGATAGATGATATTTAGATAAGGATATAATTTTCAACTCTAAAGGTTGAAATTAATTTAAAATTATACCAGGGAAATAATTGCATGTGTGGTCCATTGCTCAGGTGTGTCCAACTCTTTGCTTTCCTGTTGACTATAGGCCCTCCAATTTCTTCTGTCCATGGGATTTTTCAGGCAAGAATTTCTAGAATGGGTTGTCATTTCCTCCTCCACGATATCTTCTGGACCCAGGGATCAAACCCATATCTCCTGTGTCTAGATATGCTGAAAAAAGCCTGAACTAAGAATATGCACTGTAACATTAAGTATAATGTTAATAATTGAAGAAAGAAGTATATTATGCTATGTCTATATAACAAGACTATGTGGCAATTAAAATCATGTTAAAGAATAATTACTTCCATGAGAAAAAAAGCTATCAACAGCATAATAATTGTAGTACAGATGCTACAAAGGACAATCAGAATCAGAGTTCAAAAGAGCTTAAAACTGGAAGATAATCAATATAAAAATAATACATGATAAAGGATAATAGCAAAGTACTTTGGATAAGATTAATCAAATCACTACTTGACTTTGAAAAAAATATTTTTTTTATTGTAGTAAAATTTGTATTACATAAAATTTACCATTTTAGCCTTTTGTAGGTGTGGATTAAGTGGCATGAACTACATTCACAATGTGTTCAGTTCAGTTCAGTTAAGTCGCTCAGTCGTGTCTGATGCTTTGCGACCCCATGAATCGCAGCTCGCCAGGCCTCCCTGTCCATCACCAACTCCCGGAGTTCACTCAGACTCACATCCATCGAGTCCGTGATGCCATCCAGCCATCTCATCCTCTGTTTTCCCCTTCTCCTCCTGCCCCCAATCCCTCCCAGCATCAGAGTCTTTTCCAATGAGTCAACTCTTTGCATGAAGTGGCCAAATAACTGGAGTTTCAGCTTCAGCATCATTCCTTCCAAAGAAATCCAAGGGCTGATCTCCTTCAGAATGGACTGGTTGGATCTCCTTCCATTCCAAGGGACTCTCAACAGTCTTCTCCAACACCACAGTTCAAAAGCATCAATTCTTCGGTGCTCAGCTTTCTTCACAGTCCAACTCTCACATCCATACATGACCACTGGAAAAACCATAGCCTACAAAGTGTTACCATCATGTTTATCCATTTCTAGAAATTCCTCATCACATCAAACAGAAAGTTTCTTCCAATTAAAGGAAAACTCCTCATTCCCTTGCTGACCCCCACCTCTATTCTGCCTTCTGTTTCTATGAATTTTCTTTTTCTAGGTACCTTATTGTCATGCCTGGTTCTAAGCTTTGATTGCCAAGGTATCCACTTCACAGACATCCATCTCAAAATAAACATACTGCCAGCTGTATGACAAAACTGCTAGGAAAACAACTAGGTAAGAAACTATGTCACTCTCCAGTCATGAAGATCCTCTTTTAGGAAAGGACCAGTTTTTTTTTTCCCTTCCCATGCCCTAAATTCTTGCTTTTAGGTTTGAAACTCATCAAACTCATCAGGTACAGTGTGAACCCATGGAATCTTAAGCACTCCACATACAGGTCCCAATAGAGAGTCCCTGGTCCATACTCCCTCTTTCTCTACTCATAGCCTTGCTGTGCTACTCTTGGTGTGCTATATATACTGCAGGATTTCTGAGTAATAAATCTTATTTTTCAAAATCTCCTTGATGGTTGTGTTCTGCAATCATAATAAGAACCGCAAGGGTCATATCCAGCTAGTCTTTCAATCAGAGAAACATCTATGGGGGCCCATCAAATGAAGCATGCTCCCTGACAAGAACCTCGAGCATTCTTACCCAATAACATTATTGTCAAAGAGCCTGAAACTGACCCAAAATCTATATAGGTGGAATCATACAATATTTGTCTTTTTGTGTCTAGTTTAATTTCACTGAGCTTAAAGCTTCCAGGTTCACACATATTTTAGCATGTATTAGAATTTCAATAAATAGTATTCTTTTATAAATATACATCATATTTTGCGTATATATTCATCTGTTGATGGATATTTTGGTTGCTTCTACTTTGGAGCTCAGTTCAGTCAGCTCAGTTGCTCCCAGTTGTGTCTTGACTATTTGCAAACCCCATGGACTGCCAACACTCCAGGACTCCTGTCCATCACCAACTCAGGAGCTTAATTAAACTCATGTCCATTAAGTCAGTATGCCATCCAACCATCTCATCCTCTGTCATTCCCTCTTCTCCTGCCTTCACTCTTCTCAGCTTCAGGATCTTTTCAAATGAATCAGCTCTTTGCATTAGGTGGCCAAAGGATTGAGTTTCAGTTTCAACATCGGTCCTTCAAATGAATATTCAGGACTGATTTCCTTTAGCATGGACTGTGGATACTCTTGCAGTCCAAGGACTCTCAAGAGTCTTCTCCAACACCACAGTTCAAAAGCATCAGTTCTTCAGCACTAAGCTATCTTTATAGTCCAACATCTCACATCCAAACATGACTACTGGAAAAACTACAGCCTGACCAGACGGACCTTTGTAGGCAAAGTAATGTTTCTGCTTTTTAATATGCTGTCTAGGTTGGTCATAACTTTTCTTCCAAGGACTAAATGTCTTTTAATTTCATGGCTGCAGTTACCTTCTGCAGTGATTTTGGAGCCCCCACCACTACCACCCCCCAAAAAAATACATAGATTCAGCCACTGTTTCCCCATCTATCTGCCATGAAGTGATGAGGCCGGGTGCCATGATCTTAGTTTTCTGAATGTTGAGCTTTAAGCCAACTTTTTCACTCTCCTTTTGACTTTCATCAAGAAGCTCTTTAGTTCTACACTGTCTGCCACAAAGCGAAAGCAAAAGCAAAATTGCTCAGTCATGTCAAACTCTTTGCAACCCGTGGACTGTAGCCTGCCAGACTCCTCCATCCATGAGATTTTCCAGGCAAGGATACTGGAGTGGGTTGCCATTCCTTCTCCAGGGATCTTCCCAACCCAGGGATCAAATCCGGTCTCCAGCATTGCAGGCAGACTCTTTATCGTCTGAGCCACCAGGGAATCATATAAGATTTCTGCCATTAAGATGGAGTCATCTGCATATCTGATGTTATTGATTTTTCTCCCCAGCAATCTTGATTCCATCTTGAGTTTCATCCAGCCCAGCATTTCACATGATGTACTCTGCATATAAGTTAAATAATCAGGGTGAAAATGTACAGCCTTGACATACACCTTGTCCTATTTGGAAACCGCCTGTAGTTCCATGTCCTGTTTTAACTGTTGCTTCCTGACCTGCATACAGGTTTCTCAAGAGGAAGGTCAGGTGGTCTGGTACTCCCATCTCTTTCAAAATTTTCCAGTTTATTGTGTTCCACAGAGTCAAAGGCTTTGGCATAGTCAATAAAGCAGAAATAGATGTTTTTTCTGGAATTCTCCCTTTTTCTGTGATTCAGCACGCTGTTAGCAATTTGATCTCTGGTTCCTTGCCTTATCTAAAACCTGCTTGAACATCTGGACAGTTATTGTTCGCGTATTGTTGAAGCTGGCTTGGAGAATTTTGAACATTACCTTACTAGCGTGTGAGATGACTGCAATTGTGTGGTAGTTTGAACATTCTTTGGCATTGCCTTTCTTTGGGATTGAATGAAAACTGATCTTTTCCAGTCCTGCAGCTCTGCTGAGTTTCCAAATTTGCTGGCATATTGAGTGCAGCACTTTCATAGCATCATCTTTTAGGATTTGAAATAGCTCACTGGAATTCCATCACTTCCACTAGCTTTGTTCCTAGTGATGCTTTCTAAGGCCCATTTGACTTCACATTCTAGGATGTCTGGCTCTAGGTGAGGTTCACAACATCATGATTATCTGGGTCATGAAGATCTTTTTTGCACAGTTCTTCTGTTATTCTTGCCACCTGTTCTTAATATCTTCTGCTCTGTTAGGGCCATAACCATTTCTGTCCTTTATTGAGCCCATCTTTGCATGAAATATTCCCTTGATATCTCTAATTTCTTGAGGAGATCCCTAGTCTTCTTAGCCTATTGCTTTCCTCTATTTCTTTGCACTGGTCCCTGAGGAAATCTTTCTTATCTCTCCTTGCTATTCTTTGGAACCCTGCATTCAAATGGGTATTCTTTCCATTTCTCCTTGTTTTTCACTTCTCTCTTTTCACAGCTACTTTAAGGCCTCCTCAGCAGCCATTATGCTTTTTGGATCTCTTTTTCTTGGGGATGGTCTGATCACTCTCTCCTGTACAATGTCATAAACCTCCATCCATAGTTCATCAGACACTCTGACCTAACATCCAGGTTCCTATGCAATATTAGTTTTACAGCATTGGACCTTGCTTCCATCACCAGTGATATCCATAACTGTGTGTGATTTTGCTTTAGCTCCATCTCTTCATTCTTTCTGGAGTTATTTCTTCATGGTCTTCGGTAGCATATTGAGCACCCACCAACCTGGAGAGTTAATCTTTCTGTGTCCTATCTCTTTGCCTTTTCATACTGTTCATGGGGTTCTCAAGCCAAGAATAATGAAGTGGTTTGCCATTCCTTTCTCCAGTGGACCATATTTTGTCAGAACTCTCCACCATGACCTGTCTGTCTTGGGTGGCCCTACATGACATGGCTCATAGTTTCATTGAGTTAGACAAGGCTGTGTTCCATATGATTAGATTGGTAAGTTTTCTGTGAACTTTGGGGCTATTACTAATAATTCATGATGAATGCATATATTAAAAATGAAGAAAGATCTAAAATCAATCTGTTTGTACATTTTTCCCTTAAGAATTAGAGCAGAAATGAGTGAATTTGACAAGAGGAAATTAACAGAGAAAACCAGTGACGTCAAAAGATGTTTTTATAAAAAGATCAATAAAACTGATAAGATACTAGCCTGGTTAACTAAGAAAAAAAGAGATGACACAAATTATTAATATCAGAGATGAAAGATGAACATCACTAAATATCTTATGGACATTAAAATGATGATAAATGAATGCTATGATGCTCTGATAACTTGATAACTTCGATGAAATGGACCAATTCCCTGAAAGACACATTTTGCTAAACTCATGCAGGAAGAAACAATCTGAATAGAATTATATCTGCTAAATCAATTGAATAAGTAATTAACAACCATCTAAAATAGAAAGTATAAGGCTTAGGTGTGTTCACTGGCAAATTCCATCAGAGATTTTAAGAAATGGACAATGATATAGCCCCTTTAGAATACTGAATTATTCAAAGCTTATTACTAAACTAAGCTTACCCTTGTCATATGAGCCAGCAATCAAAACTCCTAGAATAAAGGAGTTTCTTTTTTCCTTCATTCTATTAATGTGGTTAAAAAAAATCACTGAATGATTATTATATATGGAATCAGCTTGCATGCTAGTAATAAACCTCATTGGTTATGATTTACAGTTGTTTTAATATGTTGCTGCTTTTGGTTTGCTAGTATTTTGTTCAGGATTTCTGCATCAATATTCATAAAAAATATTGGTCTCTAGTTTTCTTATAGTACCTTCATCTGGCTTTAGTATCAAGATAATGATGTCATACAATGAGTTTGGAAGTGCCTCTTCCTCCTCAATTTTTTGAAAGATTTTGAGAAAGATTGATTTCTGTTCTTCACTAAATGTTTGGTAGAATTTACCATTGAAGACATCTGGCCCAAAACTTTTCTTCATACAGATATTTTTGATTCTTATTCAATATCTTACTAGTTGTTCTGATTAGGTTTTTCTCCAGTTTTATTTGTCTTCGTAATTGAGTTCTGGTAGATTGTGTATTTTGCCAAATAAGGTCCGTCTAGTCAAGGCTATGGTTTACCTGTGTCATGTATGATGTGAGAATTCGAATGTGAAGAAGGCTGAGCACCGAAGAATTGATGCTTTTGAACTGTGGTGTTGGAGAAGATTCTTGAGAGTCCCTTGGACTGCAAGGAGATCCCAACCAGTCCATTCTGAAGGAGACCAGCCCTGGGATTTCTTTGGAAGGAATGAGGCTAAAGCTGAAACTCCAATACTTTGGCCACCTCATGCAAAGCCTTGACTCATTGGAAAGACTCTGATGCTAAGAGCATTAGGGACAGGGAGGAGAAGGAATGACAGAGGATGAGATGGCTGGATGGCATCACTGACTTGATGGACATGAATCTGAGTGAACTCTGGGAGGTGGTGATGGACAGGGAGCCTGGCGTGCTGCGATTCATGCGGTTGCAAAGAGTCGGACACGACTGAGCAACTGAACTGAACTGTGCCCATTTTATGTGGATTATCCATTTTTTGGTTACAGTTGTTCACAGTACTCTTATACGTTATTTCTATTAAAATTGGTAACAATATCCCCCTTCCATTTCTGAACGTGAATCTTCTTTTTTTTTCCTTAGTCCATCTAGCTAAAGTTTTATGTGTTTTATCTTTTTGAAAAATTAACTTTTAGTTTCACTGATTTTCTCTATTTTTCTTCTATTATCTATTATATTTATCACCACTGTATTCTCATTATTTCCTTCCTTCTCCTGGCTTTATTTTTAGTTTGCTCTACTTTTCTAGCTCCTTACAGTGTAAAGTCAGATTACTGGTTTGTTATTTCTTCCTCTGTAATGTACAAGTTTAAGATATACTTTTCTGTCTTAGCACTATGCTTACTGCATTTCATAAGTTTGGTAGTTTGTGCTTTCATTTTCATTTCTCCAAGTATTTCAAATTTTTCTTGTGATTTCTTTCTGGCTCTATGCTTGTTTTATAGTGTATTGTTTAATTCCTATTATTTCTAAATTGTCCTGTATTTCTTCTGTTAATTGATTTCCACTGTTATCTGATAAGATCACTTTATATGATTTAAATCTGTTAATATTTATTATGGAGAAGGATTACTGTCATATGAATGGTTTGCCTTGGAAACAAACAGAGATCATTCTGTTGTTTTTGAGATTGCATCCAAGTACTGCATTTCAGACTGTTTTGTTGACCATGATGGCTACACTAAGGGACTTCTTCTAAGGGATTCCTGCCCATTGTAGTAGATATAATGGTCATCTGAGTTAAATGCACCCATTCCAGTCCATTTTATTTCTCTGATTCCTAGAATGTCAACGTTCACTCTTGCTTTCTCCTGTTTGACCACTTCCAATTTGCCTTGATTCATGGACATAACATTCCAGGTTCCTATGCAATATTAGTCTTTATAACATCGGACCTTGCTTCTATCATCCACAACTGGGTATTGTTTTTGATTTGGCTCCATCCCTTTATTCTTTCTGGAGTTATTTCTCCACTGATCTCCAGTAGCATGTTCGGCACCTATCGACCTGGGGAGTTCCTCTTTCAGTATCCTATCATTTTGCCTTTTCATACTGTTCATGGGGTTCTCAAGGCAAGAATACTGAAGTGGTTTGCCATTCCCTTCTCCAGTGGACCACATTGTGTTAGACCTCTCCGTCATGACCCGCCCATCTGGGGTGGCCCCACAGGGCATGGCTTAGTTTCATTGAGTTAGACAAGGCTATGGTCCTAGTGTGATTAGATTGACTAGTTTTCTGTGAGTATGGTTTCAGTGTGTCTACCCTCTGATGCCCTCTTGCAACACCTACCATCTTACTTGGGTTTCTCTTACCTTGGAAGTGGGGTATCTCTTAATGGCTGCTCCAGCAAAGCACAACCACTGCTCCTTAACTTGGACAAGGGATATCTCCTCACCACCACCCCTCCTGACCTTGAACATGGAGTAGCTCCTCTCAGCCCTTGTGCACTCGCACAGCCACCATCACTTGGATGTGGGGTTGCTCCTCGGCCGCAGCCCCTGACCTCAGATGTGGGGTAGCTCCTCCTGGCTGCCACTCCTGACCGCAGATGTGGGGTAGATCCTCTCAGATGCTCCTGTGCCATTGTAGCCTGGCACTCTCTGCCACCGCCCCTGACCTCGGACAGGGGTAGCTCCTCTTCGCCGCCATCCCTGACCTTGGGGAGAGAGGCAGCTTTTCTCTCCTATGCTTCTGTGCAGTCCGTCGCAGCCAGGACTCTCAAAAAATATGTCCTCTTCATTATAGGGGATTGGAATGCAAAAGTAGGAAGTCAAGAAACACCTAGAGAAATGGGCAAATTTGGTCTTGGTATACGGAATGAAGCAAGGCAAAAGCTAATAGTTTTGCTAAGAGAATGTACTGGTCATAGCAAACACCCTCTTCCAACAGCACAAGAGAAGACTCTACACATGGACATCACCAGATGGTCAACACCAAAATCAGATTGATTATATTCTTTGCAGCCAAAGATGGAGAAGCTCTATACAATCAACAAAAACAAGACCAGGAGCTGATTGTGGCTCAGATTATGAACTCCTTATTGCCAAATTCAGACTTAATATGAAGAAAGTAGGGGAAACTGCTAGGCCATTCAGGTATGACCTAAATCAAATCCCTTATGATTACACAGTGGAAGTGAGAAATAGATTTAAGGCTTAGGATATGAATAGATAGAGTGCCTGATGAACTGTGGAATGAGGTTCTTGACATTGTACAGGAGACAGGGATCAAGACCATCCCCATGGAAAAGAAATGAAAAAAAGCAAAATGGCTGTCTGGGAGGCCTTACAAATAGCTGTGAAAAGAAGAGAAGTGAAAAAGCAAAGGTGAAAGGAAAGATATAAGCATCTGAATGCAGAGTTCCAAAGAATACTAAGAAGAGATAAGAAAGCCTTCCTCAGTGATCAATGCAAAGAAATAGAGGAAAAAACAGAATGGGAAAGACTAGAGATCTCTTCAAGAAAATGAGAGATACCAGGGAATATTTCATGCAAAGATGGGCTTGATAAAGGGCAGAAATGGTCTGGACCTAACAGAAGCAGAACATATTAAGAAGAGGGTGGCAAGAATACACAGAACAGTACAAAAAATACCTTAATGACCAAGATAATCACAACAGGGTGATCACTCAATAAGAGCCATACATCCTGGAAAAGTGAAGTGAAGTGGACCTTAGAAAGCATCACAATAAACAAAGCTAGTGGAGGTGATGGAATTCCTATTGAGCTATTTCAAATCCTGAAAGATGATGCTTGAAAGTGCTGCACTCAATATGCCAGCAAATTTGGA
>NW_017195502.1:0-8897 GCF_001704415.2 Capra hircus
CCTTTGAGATCCTTGCAAAGACATTCCTAGCAGATCGTGGGAGACATTCCTAGCAGATCGTGGGAGTGCCCATGAAGAAGCAAGCAGCGGGAGTGTGCTTGACATCACTGGCTGCCTACCTGGGGCTCAGCTCCTCAAGGGGCCTTTCTCTCCTGGTAGGCCCTATGTCCCCTTTGGGAGAGGGTGGTGCCCTCTTCCCTCCACACTGCCAAAGGGTGGAGGTGGAGCAAACTCGTTCTCTCCGAGGTAAAAAAAAAAAGACAAATTGGATGGATTTTTAAGCTCTTGCTATGCTGCACCCCTCCAGGACCCACTCGAGCAAAACAGGTGCCCTGTGGCCCTAGGTCGGGTATGCAGGTTCACACACCGGGTGGGATCCCGTCAAAGCCAAGAATTTTCCTGACAGACCTAGGCTCACTAGAGCTCTCCTCCAGAGGAAAGGGGACAGAAAAGACGTGTGTGTGGAGGTGGCTCTGCCTTTCCAGGTCCCAATCTCAGGGATAACTGCCCCTAAGAAAGGAACTGCTGCTGCTGCTGCTGCTGCTAAGTTGCTTCAGTCGTGTTCGACTCTGTGCGACGCCATAGACGGTAGCCCACTAGGCTCCCCCGTCCCTGGGATTCTCCAGGCAAGAACAGTAAGTGGGTTGCCATTGCCTTCTCCAATGCATGAAAGTGAAAATGAAAGTGCAGTCGCTCAGTCGTGTCCGACCCTCAGCGACCCCACGGACTGCAGCCTACCAGGCTTCTCCGTCCATAGGATTTTCTGAAAGGAACTGCAAGAAGCGCTTTTCCAGGAGGCTGGGAAAGGGAGTTCGCAGGATGTGGGGAAAGAGAGCCTCCTTCGGGAAGAATAGGCGGCCACTTGTTTTGTGTTGCAAACCTCTATTTGGAAGGAACAGGTTAGCTTATACAAAGGGAGACCTCCAGATCTGCTCAGAGGACCAAAGTTGCAGAGGCAGGTCGGTGTATTTTCCCTTCACTTTGCGATCCTTGCAAAGACATTCCTTGCTGATAGATGATTCAGCAAGGGCCTTTGAGACTGTTGTTTTCTTTCCTAGGTTCAAAGATTCCTTCAGTTCCTAATATAGATATCCTAGAAATTATCTGACATCCGTGAAAATCTGATATGTCCTGGTCAAATGCTGTCAGTTATAATTCCAGTTATCATATTAAAGCATTTCAAGTCGCAGCAGTGACCAGATTACATTGTCAATTTCTATTTAATCAGGTTTTAACCATGTCCTCTATGGTTTCACACTGATGCCTTTGCAGAAATACTGCTACTTCAAGATATATGGAATATACTTTTTTTAAGCTTACCGATAATTTGTTTGTTTGTTTGTTTGTCTTCTGGTAAGCTGGTACCAGATGGAATTTAGTCTCCTCTCTAGGTTAAGAGAACAAAGTTTTCTTAGAATGCAATTTTTGATAACAGACTATGGATTTCTTTACCTTTCATTGATTTATAATTGTTTTCATCATCTGTTTTTTTACTTCGGTAAAGTAAATAAGCCTTATTTAAGATTTTGGTACATGTAGGATGGACTAAGCTTTCCCCACTCTTGCAAGTTCCCTTAACCCTTCAGATTCTTCTCGTGGGACCAAGATCTCACTTTCCTCCAGAGGGACAATCCAAGCTTTTTATTAGTTGATCTGCCCCTGACATCAGAGTCCATTTGAGCACGAGTTGGCCTATAATTTAGGCATGAAACTATGACTACATAAAGAAAAGGTGACTTTATGATTCAGGGATGGCCATGATATGCCTTGCACTTCAGAGAAAATGGGTTAAAATGATTTTTTTTTCTTCAAAACTGCACAGCCAGTTCTTTCAGCATATGCAATTGAAAACATCTAGTCATTAGGTCAGTTTTCATTCCAATCCCAAAGAAAGGCAATGACAAAGAATATTCAAGCTGCTGCACAATTGCACTCATCTCACACACTAGTAAAGTAATGCTCAAAATTCTCCAAGTTCACATGAACTGTGAACTTCCAAATGTTCAAGAGGGATTTAAAACATGCAGAGAAACCAGAGATCAAACTGCCAACATCCACTGGATCATTGAAAAAGCAAGAGAGTTCCAGAAAAAAAGACATCTATTTCTGCTTTATTGACTATGCCAAAGCCTTTGACTGTGTGGATCACAATAAACTGGGAAAAATTCTGAAAGAGATGGGAATACCAGACCACCTGACCTGTCTCTTGAGAAACCTGTATGCAGGTCAGGAAGAAACAGTTCGAACTGGACATGGAACAACAGACTGGTTCTAAATAGGAAAAGGAATATGTCAAGGCAGTGTATTGTCACCCTGCTTATTTAACTTATATGCAGAGTACATCATGAGAAACACTGGGCTGGAGGAAGCACACGCTGGAATCCAGATTGCTGGGAGAAATATCAAGAATCTCAGATATGCAGATGACACCACCCTTATGGCAGAAAGTGAAGAAGAACTAAAGAGTCTCCTGATGAAAGTGAAAGAGGAGAGTGAAAAAGTTAGCTTAAAGCTCAGCATTCAGAAAACTAAAATCATTGCATCCAGTCTCATCACTTCATGGCAAATAGATGGGAAAACATTGGAAACAGCAGCAGACTATTTTGGGGGCTTGGAAATCACTGCAGGTGATGGCTGCCTCCATGAACTTAAAACGTATTTATGACTTGGAAGAAAAGTGATGACCAAACTAGACAGCATATTAAAAAGCCGAGACGTTGCTTTGCCAACAAAGATCCATCCAGTCAAGGCTATGGTTTTTCCATATGTCATGGATGGATATGAAAGATGTACTATAAAGAAAGTGACAGCTGAAAATTGGATGCTTTTGAACTGTGGTGTTGGAGAAGATGCTTGTAGGTCGCTTAGACTACAAGGAGACGCAACCACTCCATCCTAAAGGAAATCAGGTCTGAATATACATTGGAAGGACTAATACTGAACCTGAAACTCCAATACTTTGGCCACTTGATGTGAAGAGCTGACTCACTTGGAAGTTGCTTTGATTTGCCTGTGAGTGTGGGAGCCCTCCCTGGGCAAAGGGCCTCAGGGGTCATTGCCACTGAATCACGACCTCCAAGCAAGCGCATTCCAGCTGTGTGACATTCAGGAAGCAGGAGACTGGGAAAACTATCTTCCTTAGAGGAAGGAAAGTCATCCACAGAGAGTGTGTTTTCAGGCCTCTCTTTGCAGCAAGTGTTTTGCTTCTCAGACATCAGAGCTGCAGGCTTGCTCTGAGGGCCTCAATTGCAGAGTCAGGGCTGTGTGTCTCACTGCACTTTCCAAGCATTGCAGACACATTCCTAGGTTGGAGCAGTGCTTCCCATGAGAAAGAAGCCTCGGGAGTGTGTCTGAGCGGGCTGAGTGCCATGCTAGGGTCACCTAGTCGAGGGCACCTTGCACATCCAATGGGCCCCAGGCGAGTAGCTATGGACCGGCCCTTCGGTTGAGATATCCCAAAGCAGGGAACAAAGCTAGCTCTGTCAGAAGGAGGAAAACAGCAATGGGATGGATTTTCAAGCAGTTGCTAAGTCACACCACGTTAGGGCTCCCCGGGAAAGAAATGCGAATTTTGGCCTCTAGGCCCAGTATCCAGATGTGTGCACAGGATATTTTCCCCACAGGATTCAAGAATGTTCCAGACAGACCTAAGCTCACTAGCTCTCTCCTGCAGAGGAAATGAAATATTGTTGCTGAACCACGAAAAGATGCTGGGATTCTTGGCTTATGGAGGAGAAGAATTCAATCCAGGGCCCAAGACGAGGCTTGATTGCTCAGAGCTTTTGTGCAATAGAGTTTTATTAAAGGATAAAGGAGATAGAGAAAGCTTCTGACAGAGACATCACAAGGGGCAGAAAGCGTACCCCCTTGCTAGTGTTAGTAATGGAGTTATATACTCTCCAATAAGTTATGACAACGAACAAAAGAATGTCTGGAGGTTGTAAAGACTCACTAGACCTACTCCCATAATTGACATTTTAAGATAACAGGATTAGCCAGAAGGTTTTTTCCAGAGACCGTCCTCAAGAAGGATGCATGATTGTTATATAATCCTAAGGAATGTAGAGGGAAAAACAGTTTGTCCTTCTTCCTCCTTGAGAATTCTAGACCCCTCTCTCCTTGGGGACCCTTGAACTTCTTAGAAACCTGCCTTGGCAATGACTCTCTCAGAAACATGATTGAACAGCCGTTTGGAGCTTCCTTTGACTTTCCCTGGGAGGGAGGGAGCCCTCCCTGAGCACAGGGCCTCAGGGGCCATGGCCAATGAAAAATAATCTCCCAGCAAGTGCTTTTCAGCCCTGTGTGACTCTCAGCCCACAGGAGGCTGAGAAAACTCTCTTCCTTGGAGGAAGGAAAGGCAGCCCAAGAGTGTGTTTTCAGGCCTGTATCTTGCAGCAAGTGTTTGGCTTGTTAGACAGAAGACCTGCAGGCCTGTTCCAACAGACTCAATTCCAGAATCAGGGCCTTGTGTCTCCCTGCAGTTTCCTGGCCTTGCAAACACATTCCTAGGTGAGAGCAGTCCTGCCCATGGGGAAGCAGGCTGGGAGTGTGTCTGAGGGGGCCAGGTGTCATGCTGGGGTCACCTGGTCGAGGGCACCTTGCACCTCCAATGGACCCCAGGCAAGGAGTTGCAGGCCACCACCTTGCTTCTGAAATCCCAAAATGGGGAGCAAAGCTCGCTCTGTCAGAGGGAAGAAAACAGCAACAGGATGGATTTTCAAGCAGTTGCTAGGCTGTACTGCGTTAGGGCTCCAAGGAAGGAAAATGCGAATTTTAGCCCCTACGACTGGTATCCAGGTGGGCTCCCAGGATGATTTCCCCGCAGGATCCAAGAACGTTCCAGACAGACCTGGGCTCACTAGCTCCCTCCTGCAGAGGAAACATGAGAGAACAGCTGTTTGGAGGTTGCTTTGACTTCCCCTGGGAGGGTAGGATCCCTCCCTGGGTGCAGGGCCTCAGGGGCCATTGCCGCTGAGAAATGCCCTCTAAGCCAGACCTTTCAGCCTTGTATGACTCAGCACGGAGGAGACTGGAAAAGCTCTCTTCCTTGGAGGAAGGAAAGGCAGCCCCAGAGAGTGTGTTTTCACACCTGTATCTTGCAGCAAGTGTTTGGCGTCTCAGACGTCAGACCTCCAGGCCTGCTCCAACGGCCTCAGTTCCAGAGTCAGGGCCGTGTGTCTCCCTGCATTTTCTGAGCCTTGGGAACACATTCCTAGGTCAGAACAGTCCTGCCCATGGGGAAGGAGGCTGCGGGAGTGTGTCTGAGGGGTCGGGTGCCATGCTGGGTCCAATAGACCCGGTACCTCCAATAGACCCCAGGACAACAGCGGTGGGGCTCCCCTGGCTTCCGAAATGCCAAAGCGAGAAGCAAAGCTAGCTCTATCAGAAGGAAGAAAAGAGCAATCGGATGGATGTTCAGGCTGTTGCTGGGCCGCACCACTTCAGGGTCCCCCCGAGAGGAACAGGCGCCCTGTGGCCCCTAGGTCCGATATGCAGGTTAACACACAGGGTGTGTCCCCATAGGAGCCAAGAATTTTCCTGACAGACCTAGGCTCACTAGAGCTCTCCTACAGGCAAAGGGGTAGAACAGACTGTGGATGTGACTCTGCCTTTCCAGCGAGCATGGGCCCTCCCTACGGCCCCGGGCTCCAGGGAAAATTGTCCTGAAAAATGACCTCCAAGAAGCGCTTTTCCAGCAGGCTGGGATGCAGAGTTCACAGGATGCGGGGGAAAGTGATCGTCCTTCAGGGAAGAAGAGGCAGCCACCCAGTGTGTGTTTGCAAGCCTGTATTTGGAAGAAACTGGTTAGCTCCTTCAAGGGGAGACCTCCAGGTCTGCTCAGAGGACCGAAATTCCAGAGGCAGCACCATGCATCTCCCCTGTCCTTTCTGAGCCTTGGAAAGACATTCCTAGCTTATAGCGGTATTGCTCATGAAGAAGCAGGATGCAGGAATGTGTCAGACATGACTGGGTGCCTTCCTGGGTTCAGCTCCGTGAGGGGCCTTTCCACTCAAAGTAGGTCCCATGCCTCCTTGGGGAGGAAGTGGGCCCGCTTGCCTCCAAATTGCCAAAGGCTGGAACAAAGCTAGTTCTATCAGAGGTAAGAAAAGAGCAATTGGATGGATGTGGAAGCTGTTGCTGGGCCGCACTGCTTCAGGCCCCCCACCCCTCCGCCCCGAGAGAAACAGGCGCCCTGTGGCCCCTAGGTCCTGGATGCAGTTTCACACATAGAATGTGTCCCATAGGAGCCAAGAATTTTCCTGACAGACCTAGGCTCACTAGAGCTCTCCTACAGAGCAAAGGGGATGGGACAGATGTGTGGCTGTGGCTCTGCCTTTCCCTGGGAGTGTGGAGCCGCTCCCTATGGCCCCGGGCTCCAGGGGAAGTTGCCCCTGAATAATGACCTCCAAGAAGCGCTTTTCCAACTGGCTGAGACGTGGAGTTCTCAGGATGCAGGGAAAGCGAGTGTCCTTCGGGGAAGCAAAGGCAGTCACCTGTTATCATGACTTACTAGAATAGTAGGTACCTTCTCCGGTTGGGCAGAGGCCTTCCCTACCTGATCTGAAAAAGAAAATGAAGTAGCTCGCTGATTTGAGAAATAATTCCCAGACTTGGGTTTCCAACCAGTATAGAATCCGACAATGGCCCTGTCTTTGTAGCCGCGTTAATTAACAGGTATGTGAAGCTCTAAATATCAGTGGAAATTACATACAGCATATAGGCCCCAGTGTTCTGGAATGGTGGAAAGAAACAACCAAACTCTTGAAGAGACACTTTCAAAATGGATCATAGAGACTGACTGTACATGGATGGGCTTGCTTCCGGCAGACTTACTCATATTACGGGTAACCGCACGTTCCCACAGTTGTTGTCCTTATGAAATTTTCTATGGGAGACCCCCTCCACAGTGAGGCAGGTGTTAGCAGATTTGCCACAAGTAAGGGGGTGGGATTTCACAGCAGATGGAACAATTAGGTAAGGTAATAAATCAGGTAACTAAGTTTGTATAAAAAAGAATATCATTCCCCCTTGAGGAACAGATTCATGAATTTGTGCTCAGTGATCAGGTGTGGCTCAATGACTGGAAACACAATTCCTTGGCCTGACATCGAAAGGTCCTTATACTGTTGTTTTTAGCCACAATTCTGAAAGAGATGGGAATACCAGACCACCTAACCTGCCTCTTGAGAAATCTGGATGAAGGTCAGGAAGCAACAGTTAGAGCAGGACATGGAACAACAGACTGGTTCCAAAAAGGAAAAGGAGTATGTCAAGGCTGTATATTGTCACCCTGTTTATTAACTTCTATGCAGAGTACATCATGAAAAATGCTGGGATGGAAGATACATAAGCTGGAATCAAGATTGCCGGTAGAAATATCAATCAACTTAGATATGCAGATGACACCACCATTATGGCAGAACGTGAAGAGGAACGGGTATGTCGGGAACTTCTTGAGTTGCAGCAAGGGTGTGAAGGACCCATTGGAAGTTCCAGAGGTTAGGTGTGGTTAGTCTCGAGATGCCTCAGCGGAAATGGGCCTCATGTCGCCTGGAATGGAGAGGCTCCTGGATATTCCCGAGTTTCAGCAGGTGCTCTCGAGTTACGACGGGGATTCAGGGACCCGCTCTGGCCGCAGGAAAGGCCAGTTATCATGCGTGTTGCTAGGGGGCCTCTCGTGATTCCTCTCCCGTCGATGCCGGGGCCTAAGACCTTGTGTGGAGTCGGGGCCGGAAGCTGAGGATTCCTCTCCAGGGCTGACATGCATCTTGGGGTACTTCTGGAGACTCCCCAGGGGAGTCAGTCCTCGTCTCGAGTAGGGGCATGCACGTGCGCTTTCCTCCCGAGCTGTAGCAGCAGTGTCACGCTTCCCGTCGCGTGGATCAAGGGATCTGTGGCTTTCCCTCGAGCTGTCCCACGAGGCTTTCCCACAGGGCTCTCCCACGTGCCACCGTGGTGTGAGTCGATCCTCGGCATGAAAGTCGAAACAGTGCAGGGAAAACAGGATCCTCTGGAATGGACGGAGACATCTGGGGCTCTTGGAATGGTGGCACGACCCATGAGTTCCTCTCGCCTTTCCTGTGCAGCGCGCCTCCTCTTGAGATGCGTCGGAAACGTCGGGAATTCTTTCCCGAGGAAGCAGGGAAGGATCCCTCATCTCGAGCTTGGAGGCGGAAACGGAGCTCCTCTGGAGGAGGCCGGACCCTCGTGCTTCCTCTGGAGTGGAGACGGGTATATCGGGAACCTCCTGAGTTGTAGCAAGGGTGTGTAGCACCCTTTGGAAGTTGCAGAGTTTAGGTGTGATTACTCTCGAGACGCCGCAGAGAAAATGGGCCTCATCTCGACTGGAGTAGAGAACCTCCTGGATTTTCCGAGTTGCGGCAGGTGCTCTCGACATACGACCGTGACCTCAGGGACAGTGTAGCAGATGTGTCACGCTTCCCGTCGCGGGGATCAAGGGATCTGTGGCTTTTCCCACGAGGCTTTCCCACAGGGCTGTCCCACGTGCCACCATGGTGTGAGTGGATCCTCGGCGTGAAAGTCGAGGCATTGCGGGGAAAACAGGTTCCTCTGAAATGGACTGAGATATCTGGGGGACTCTTGGAATGGTGGCACGACCCTGGAGTTCCTCTCGCCTTTCCTATTGAGAGCCCTTGCTCTTGAGAGGCCATGGGAAAGCTGAAAAATCTTTCCTGACTAAGCAGGATAGGATCCCTCATTCGAGCTACCAGGCGGAAACGGGGTTCCTCTGGATGTGGGCGGGGACCCTCGTGCTTCCTCTCAAGGGAGACGGGTATGTCGGGGAACTTCTTGAGTTGCAGCAAGGACCTTTTGAATTTCCAGAGTTTAGTTTCTTAGCCTCCAGACGCCTCAGAGGAAATGGGCCTCATCTTGCC
>NW_017195503.1:0-8896 GCF_001704415.2 Capra hircus
TGTATCTTGACATCTGATACAGTGTTGGACACAATAGTATATTGAATAATAAAAAGGTTTAGAGAGAGGACCAGAAGACAAACTTGTTTAAAAGAGCCTAGGTAAGATTCTTGCTGTGGCAGAGATTTGAGAATGAGAAGATGCTCTCAGCACCTGAAGTTTTGTGTGGCTCATTGCAAATATTGGAGGATCTGGAAGCCGCTGTCTCGGCACATACATAGGACTTTCATGATAGGCAGTTGCTGTGGAGGAGCTATATCAAGTGTCCTAATGGGCATAGGATGTTGACAGTGGATCACAGAGAATGGGAGGGATTAGAGCTGATAGATTTATTTATGGACCTCCTACAATCACTGGGGAAGTGTTTGAGAAGGCAGGACTGGGTGATTGAACATACATGCAATCACGTGTGCACGCACACATGCACATGTGCACACACACATGCACACACACGCACACAGACTGAGAGCAAGCAGGACTCTGTGGAGCTCCTGGCATAAAAGCCTTTCTCTGTCACCCATTTCTTGATTACAAAAAATATTTTTTATTCAGCCTCCACGACCTTCCCTGAGTTCTAAGGAGAAGGTTCAGACAGTTGCTAATTAAGGAAAGGAGGCAAGGGAGGAGCACACAAAAGAAACAAAGTGCAGCCTTGGGGCAGGGTCTTGGTTCTCCCTCAAGTGATAAACATAGTATTTTTGAGTTGCTTTGCAGATACTGAAACCCTACCGGTTGGGAGAAGTTAACAGTATGGCAACCATAAGCACATAGACTGTAGACTGGTTGGTGATGCTGACTCCCATTTACCTCACCACCAACCAATCAGAAGAATATCCATGAGCTGTTTCGAACCATTACTATAAAATTCTTCACTATCCCTTCTAGGTCAGGGCCCACAGTTTTAGCCTACTGTGTCCCCCTTGCCTGGCAAAGCAATAAAGCTATTCTTTTCTACTTTACACAAAAATCTGCCTTTGAGATTTAATTTGATATCAGGGTACAGAGGCCAGATTCAACTTCAATATTTCAGCAAACTGGTTGGAGATTTCATTATTTTGCTCTTAAGGTAAACTTAACCTTATTTTGTAGCCACAGAATGGTAAAGATCTAGGATAAGCAGTAACTGTACTGTCAACTTGGTTTACCATAACAAGTTATTTTCCAATATTAACTAAATTGTTTAAAATTAAACTTTTAGTATTGTAAATCACTGGAATCCCTTGACATGAATATTGGTATCACCAACCACCTTATCCTTTAAAACTCTCCATTATGAGTGCTTTAATTATTTCTGCTTTTAGACCTTTCTTTCTCTTTTTTTCTTTTATCTTCTACGTTGTTATTTTTTTTCTTATGTCTCCTTCTCATCTTTTTGGCTTTCTTTTGCCTCATGACTTCCTATCATAGCGTGTAGTAAAAGCCTCTTAGACCACTCTTAGTTTGTCTAACCCCAACCCTTGTTATACTTAATACTTAAAGAAGCTTGCTGATCTTTGTTAGACACTTGTATGGCTAAATGTTTCAAACAGAATTCTGCTACTTATTTTTTTCATTTCATTTAGTGAGCAAAGCAAAGACACCTTACTTACAATGCTGCTAACTGAAGCCATCACTGGACAATCAATGGACATGAGTTTGATCTAAGCTGCTGCTGGATGCTTGAAAGGACAGGGAAGCAACTGGTGTGGCTTGTAGCACATGGCGCCTTGTGTAAAGAGCCATTGGACGATGATACTTTACCTTGTGACTGAAACACGTAATCTTATGTGTAGAGACCTTAATTCTAAATATCGAGCGCCACTGAATGAGCGCAGAATAAGTTAATTGAAATGGCTATTCACTATAAGTTTTTTTTTACTGATGGGTGGGCAGTTTACTTTTTCCTTAGTTTTTTAAAATTACATCCATGTACATACCATTTTAAAGAAGCGGAAATGGTGATAACTCAATAAAAGAACAAGATAGAGAGACAAACAATATACGGGACAGTTAAAATTGATCTTGCTATGGGATCTAAGGAAGCCTTAAGACTTTGAAAAAAGAGGAAGGAGGACCGTATTCATAGTTAATAGAATTCTCTGAATTATCTAAATAGAGCGTTCATTACTCTAGGCCTTCGGATAATAATTGTAAATGCTACCTTCTTAGTTCTACCTTGCGCTCCAACAATATCTTCTCCTCACTTAAAAGCGCTTCAGGAATTACACATCTCTTGCTCTAATTGAATGTGCTCCAGGGTCATTTCAGCAAATTCCACCATGCTTCAAACCTGAGTGTATCACCTCCTCCCCCAATCTTCTTTGCTCGTCTCTTCAATAAATCAGTGGAAAGTCCCCATCAACGAGTCTAAAAGATGGCCTCCCTTAGGGCCCTGAAAGAAATTTTGTCAATTATGCAATGGAGTCTATATCAACTTTCTTTTTTTAAAATTTTCAGTGTCTTCTGCTACATTGCTCTTGGGATAAGCAGAGGTGTAATTAAAGCTGCTCCAGCATGGGATCAATTTGCTCCCCCCTGCCTCGGGGCACTCTCACACACTGTCAAAAAAACAAATTGGAACAGCTGGGTGGAAAAAAGTAAGACGGGACCGAAATTTTATTTCTAAAGGATAAAAACACTATTGCGAGAGACAAAGGCAGCTTATTGCCAATAGAAAAGCGCAACTTACTACTTAACGATCTGAAAATCTACATATTAAGCAAAACCACACCAAACCTTTTTCCTTTTATAATTGTGGAAAAACAGCTCACGCAATAGGAAGTTCTGAGTGTCCGCCGTGAAGTTAGCTGAAAGTACGTGGGCTCTTCATATATGCAATAAAAGAAATAAAAAGTCCATTTTTCCTTTAGTAAAGTAGGATCACAAGATAATATTATATATAATACTGATCCAGATCCACCTAGCCATGTCCGTACAGCTTCTGCAGAATTCGAGTACCTTCTTCTGAGAATTTTTCTGTGTTTCAGCTCAGGTCTGCGAGATGAAAGTCTAGTTCAGGGGTAACTCTTGGGGAAGGAGAGAACAGAATCATATTAATTCCGAAACATCTTTTGGTTACACATATTAAGCATAGTCTGTTCTCCATATTCTAATCCAATTAGGGGAACCAGTATTATCGAAACAGTACGTCTCAACATACAACCATTAAATTATGAGGCCAAGGCACTGAAGGATATTACTGGATTAGCGTCTATAACTCTAACTCCTCATAATATTTTAAAAATTAAGAAGAGTCAGTGGATGTCTTATCTAAGCTGCACAGTAGCAAAAAGGTAGGAGTCTTTTCCGTTTTTTGTATGTAACCATTGTGTTCCTGGACCAACAACGCGAAGGCATTTGGCGGTGAAACTTCTTAACCATATCCCTTCGTTTTTCTCTATTTTGGGGGGATCACAGGGGCTCGCTGTGCAGTATGAAATTCTGTCTTGCATGACAGCTTACTCAGTTCTCTCAAACTGTACTCCCTTATAATGTTACAAGAAAAGGATCAACCTGATACCTTTAATACTTATGCCTATGCATGCTAAGTCGTTTTCAAGTTATAAGAAAAGACCCTTATGGACTGTAGCTCTCAGGCTTCTTTGTCCTTGGGGATTCTCAAACCAAGAATAACGAAATGGAGTGAGAAGGGAGTTGTCGTGCCATCATCCAGGGTGGGATCATCCTCCCTCAAACCTATGGAACCAGTCATCATGTCAATACCTACGGAAATTGGCAGCAGGCTTTAAACTTCCTACCAACACCCTAGCACCACCTGGGAAGCCTGTGAAGAATTTAAGTCACTACAGGCATTGATTGTTTATCCTCACAGGCTAATAGTTTCTACCTTCTTAGAGGGCACCACTTATCCTGACTTACTTCTAAATCCATTCACTCAGCAAGGAACTCTATGTTTAACTAACGTGGGAACTTGTTCCCAACTATTGGCCCTGTTGGCTTTCTAATTCTAATTTTAAACGCATGAAAAAAGATTGGGTGTTCAGGAAGTGTCTTGGCCACTGATACGTACGTGAATGTATCATAGAGCCCTGCTGCCTTCTGCGATTATCCAACAAAAGCAACATGAATTAGGAAATCCTCTAATCAACCCTAGGCTTTTTTCCCAGCTGACCTTCAGAATGGTCCTGCCGCATAATACTTGCGAAGGCCATCCTTCCTGAATTATGCATTTCCACACCCGGCCTCTTAAGACTCAAGCAGAATCCTCCTCTTTGTCATTTATGCTAGTCCAAACGGACAAGGCGAGCCGCTCTGAAGTTCCATTTTTTTCACATTTCTCATAAATGATTTAGGACTGAAAACTGCGTTCTCGTCGACCCTGGAACCCTAAATAAACTGAGAACAGAATGGGGACGCAATTCATCCCCTAATTTGGCTTTGCTCGGCCCGTCAGAGGAAACTAAATTAAAGTTAAGGGGCCTCTCTCTTCCGGTCCAGCAGGCTTGCCAATCCACACTTATTTTGATTCCTCCACTATGGGGCTTTATTTTGGCCAAAAGCTGGGAATGCAAACAATCGCCCTCTTTCAGTGACCCCTCGACTTAGAGATCTAGGCGTCCGTGGACTTGGCAGAGTATTAAACTTATGGTCTCTGTGATTACGGTAAAGCAAAAAACAAAAGTCACTCGACATAGTTCCTAAAGTCAGTGTTAAAGACAGTTTTATTTATAGTACCCACTTCAATATAGTTTAGTTCCCATTGCACGTGGCAAGCAGATCTCTTAACCAGTCCATCCAGAAGGAAAAATCAGTCCGTGGGTGTTCGGGATTGTTGATTTGGAACTGAATGTTGGATAGTCTCTGGAAAACCCGGTCCAATTTATTTGGCATCCCTGTATTTTGTGAAGTAGACTGACAATCACTTTTGCAAAGACCTTGATGTTTGCGGAAGATTGAGTGGTTTCAGCGAGGAGAAGGGCGACGACAGAGGCATGAGATGGTTGCGCATGGCGAGCGGGATCAACACGACTCAATGGACAGCAGATCCGAGTTTGGGAAAAAACCCTCCGGCAGTGGTGAGAGACACGAGTTTGGTGATGTACAGGGAGGCCTGCTCTGCCTGCGGCTCATGGGCGTCGCACGAGGAAGAAACTGTCAGCACATGACGTGGGCAACGGGCAACGGTCTCGAACCTGAACACGATGAAAACATGGTAGCGGGGTGAGACTCCAAGTGCTAAACCTTAGCAGCCTCAATTTCTGATCTGCATGCCAGAAGCTTGGCTGATCAGTTCTCAATAAGATGCTTTATCCTCTCGGAGCCACCAGCTGAAGCGAGGGCAATTGAGGAATTCCCGGAAAGTGAGACAATATAAGTTGTTGGGGGCAGCCCGTGCTTGTCAGCAAAGCTTGGTTTTCATTTTGGAGTGCAGGAAGATTTGAAAACGTCATGGTTGAAGATATGCACCGGTAAGGACATTGATCTTATTTTAATATGCATGTAGGCCAGCCTGTATCTGCCTAATATATATAGTGGTAGCTTATCAAAGTTATCTCCCACCCTCCACAAAGACAGGAGGACTAGGGACACTCCTCAGCAGCTTACAGGCTGATAAAATTAGCTTTCACAAGGAGAGGCCTCTCAGGCTCCTTCTTGAGAAAAACACTCGTTAGTTTAAAGGTAAATAAACTCTATTACAACTCAAAGAATAAAGGAACCGCTTTACTTGCGCAAGAGAGGGATTTATAGCAAATAAGTTTTTAAAGTAAATGCTTCTAGGTAACCCAGTGTGTGCTGTGGTGGATTTGTGTTAGTCAGTTCTTGGAACACGTCGTCCTTCAGCATAGTAGCTGCCATATTTGGTTCGACAACAGTTGGAGCATGTTTCGTGCTTGCGACCTGAGAGGCTTAACGACGAAGAAGTGGTTGGGGTATGATCCTAGCAGTTGTGCCTCTCCTTGCAGCTCGCTTGGAGAAATAATGGCTAGTGTTTGCTTTACACCGGGACTCTGACGGGTCGTACTATCTATATACGCATCGCGAATTATGTCTACCCTTGAGGGCTTAAGAGTAAAACCCCTCAAACTGTTGGGACCGGCACCTGAAAATCTTGTGAGAATGTTGTGCAGCTCCTCAGGTTTTCTAAGTCAGAGTCTGCACAGTTCCTACATTACCCAAATTTCGATTTGGCTGCACAGTCTTCAGCGCTACGTGATGATTTTGAGAGTAAGAAGTTTTTATATTGTAGAGAGTGTAGTGAACTCTGATTGTCCAAGTAACATATTGAATTATACTCTATGCGAAATCCCTTCGCGGGCCGCCCCCTGGCTCTTTCTCAGTAGAAAAATGGCCCAGCAAGAAATCCCTTGGACAATCCATGGGGAACCGGCTCAAGTCTAAAGAATATTAATTTTTTTCTCTTTGGTGTTTCTGAATGGTTATTTTTAAGAAAATTTCTCTTCAGTGGGTGATTCAAGAGTAACAGTCTGCTGTCGGATGATCTACCACCGCTCCGTAGGCATCATACCACATTAAGGTCCACCAATTCATCCTCTCCTCCACACTCACTTTTGTTTTCGTAGCAAAGTATGATTGTGTGTCGTCCTCTCCCTGGCCTCCTCGTTATTTCACCAAGGAGACAAAGCCCGTTGTCTCTACTAACGCGTGCTTAGAGCCATTGTTCTAGAAAACCCAGACATTGGCAGATGAGTGGCGCCCGGCATCAAGACGGCAGCGAAGTGAGAACTTGGTATGGTGACGCCTGTGAACCGCGTCGGCGCGTTCCCAAGCATAAAAACCATGCCACCATCAAGTCTGTATGGTTGCTAGACTCTAACATTTGACCATAGGGATTATATACGGGCCAGTTCGCTTGAACAGATTGACGGGTCTTGATGTGTCACACACCCTGGCCTTTGTAAGGCAATATCCAAGTACTTGCTCCAGTCCTCCTCTCAGCAGTACAGTAGTCCTTGTATTCCATTAACCCTCCTATCCATAGTCTCCCCAATGATAAATGCTCTTTTTATGCCTTGTTGAACGTAGATTAGTTCAAAGATGAAACATTAAGGCAGTTCAGTAATTCCCCTCCCAGAGTTGACCCTCCAGGCCACCCCTAGCCCCAGTTGTCAACGTATTCAGGTGTGATCAATCAGGTGGTGCACCCAAGCCTCAGCAGCTCACAAGCTTAGGGGCTCACGCGCGCGGGTGAGTAAACCGCCTCCTACCATGTTTCTACATGGTCCCTCTAATTTTTTTAAAAATTGAGAAGTCGGCCAGACAACAACGCCAGAACCCCAGTCACTAGTATTCCCTTGAGGCTGAGGTCCACTTGCTTTCTTTCCTATCTCGGCTTATCACCCAAGTAATTAATTCACCAGTTAAGGAACTCTGGCATTTCGTACAAGCTCCGTCTCTTGTCGGGCGTCTTTCCCGACATAAGTTTCAACGTGCACCATTGTGCTGGTTTCGATGTCCAATGAGCAAGGGGGACTAAAAATACCATGTTGACTGGTCTACTTCACCTTCTGGATATATCGATAACAATATCTTTCGAATAACAAGTCGGCCGGTGGTTGTAAGCTCACCTACTCTCCCTGCTGTCACAATATCACTCTTTTTCTGTAATAGTTGGAAGCAAAGTTAATTTTTCTCCTGAAACAGATTTGTGGGGTATCCCTGCAAATCTGTAACATGCAGACAGACAAGCTTGACCTAAAGGTGCCTCATGTAATGATGTGACGCGCACAAGGAGTGGCTTGGGCTATTCCTGTACTCAGGTGAAGGAAAGTCTTACTGTTGGATCAGGTAGTAAACAAGCTGGCTTTTCAAAAATGGAGTCAGCATGAAAATGATCTGAAACTGTTGACTTCGCTGGCTCGTCGGGGAGGAAGCTGCGGGCAGGAGCGATGAAGGCGAGCATTTCAGCACGAATTAGAGCAAAGTGACACTGAGCGTGGAAAGCCTCTGGACACCTGCAAATGGGAGATGTAACTGCTTATACTTTGGCGTCGGCTGGCGCATGTGCTTTGTCCACAGCTCAATATTTCAAAGTGTACGTAATTCTCTTAATTCCTTTAGGGAACCTCCTGCCAGTTTTCGTATATTTGTAATCATGTCATGAGTGATTAAATGCACTTTCTTCACTTCTTGTGATTTGAAGATAAGGTTGCATCACTACTTGGACTTGCCAGGCTAATATTTCATAACACTTATAACGAATAACTATACTATTGATTAATATATATCGATCATAGACATTTTAATTGTATACATAAAAACATAACTACAAGCCATCTACCCTGTTGTTACTGGGCGAGCATACCATTCTTTTATTTCTGTAGGCAGTTTTATCAACGGAGAAAGTCAAACTTGCTAAGCCCATTGCGGAGAGGCCTGAATCTGAGGCAAGGGAGTTAGTTAGATTTCTAATAGCTAGTGTCATCAGCTCATGACGCGTAATATCTCATCATCGATCTATTAGAATTTACTTGGATGAATGCTTCTTCAGGACCCAATCATCTATCATGTCATCCCTTTCCTTCAGAACTCGCTGCCCCGAGTTCTTGTGTCCTAAATTAGTAAATATAAACTCATCTATACCTGGCCTTTTAACGGCCCACGACTTAATCAAATGACATGTGTTATTAGCCTGAATTTATCCCCGTTTAGTGAGTAGGATAACATACACAACAACGAATATAATGCCATGCATTTTTGATGTCGCCACATTTTGAACATAAGTCATTTGATGCTAGGACCATTTTGACGTACACTCGCCTGAAGTTAAGAGCCGTTTTAACATAGGACATATTGACCAGATCTTAACACAAGACTAACTCAACTTGCTGTCAGCTTGTTTTGTGTTGTTATTTTTAATAACCAAATATGGACTTCTGTAGACATCGTGTACCCAACCTGTTCCCAATTTTTTTCTGTATCGCAGCCTAAGCACATT